>NW_012106709.1:1672854-1677867 GCF_000951045.1 Mandrillus leucophaeus
ATACCTAATGTAAATGATGAGTTAATGGGTGCAGCACACCAACATGGCCCATGTATACATATGTAACAAAGCTGCACGTTGTGTACATGTACCCTAGAACTTAAAGTATAATAAAAAATAAATAAAAGAAAAAGTAACCTAAAGCAGAGTTCAAGGTCATGAGTGCCACTTCATGGGCATTTCCTTTGATTTATCTTAAATTACACAAAAAAGGTAACAATTTTATTACTGGCAATTAAGATTGCTCTGTGTGTGTGTGTGTGTGTATTAGGATCACGTTGTATGTATATATGTGTATTAGAACGTGTGTGTGCGTGTGTGTGTGTGTGAATTTGAGAATCTATTTGCAAGGACAACTGCATAAGGTCCAAAACATGAATTAGCCTAATTTGAGGGGGAAACTCCAACAATTCAATCCACTGTGCTCTATCACCATGGTAGGATACATACTGTCAATGGTTAAGTCAATTGGTACTGTCTGGGAGCCAAGGCCCCATCCATGAAATCATGGTTGTATCCTCCCCTGCCTAACTCTTATTTCTGGGCAACTTCTGACAAGTCATAACCTTCTGATATCTCATTTTCCTTAACTGGAAAAAAAAAAATCTGTTTCCTGTTTCACAGAGCCCTGAAGTTAAGATTCACTATCAAGAGTTCTATTTTGACCAAGTTAAGCTGCAAATGAGTATTGGATATTGACTCACATGGAAATGATCACTCATCATGGGAGCCCAATGCCTTCCAAGATTAATCTCATAAAGAAACCTACATAACAGGATAAGAAATGGACCTTCACTTAATGATCCAGAACCACCCTTATCAATTACTGATTATGTCACAGACAAGAAAGGACAGACAGGGAGCCTGTCTAGATGAAATGGCAGATCATTCAAGGAAAAGTGTGTTCTTCACCTGCACGGTCTGAGGGCCTCATATAGGAAGCCTACATGTAACAAGATTATATTCTGGAAAAAAATGAAAATCCCATGAGATTTTGCAGAGATGCCAACTAAAACTACCTCAAAGTTTTGTCTAAGATTTAATAGAGGACCAGAACTTTCGGGAGATGTCTGGTTTGACTGTTTTCATTAATCTAATCTTTGAATATGTAATGCATTCGCACTTCAAAAACAAGAAAATAACAGTGAACGATTCAACCCTCTACGTGTCCCCCATACAACCACTCGCAAGCCTGGTAACTTTTATCTTAAAGTTTCTATTGTATCCTGCCTGAGGTTTTTTATTTTTTATTTTTTTTGAGACGGAGTTTCATTTTTATTGCCCAGGCTAGAGTGCAATGGCGCAATCTCGGCTCACTGCAACCTCTGCCTCCCGGGTTCAAGCAATTCTGCCTCAGCCTCTCAGGCAGCTGGGATTATAGGCATGGGTCACCATGCCCAGCTAATTTTGTATTTTTAGTAGAGACGGGGTTTGTCCATGTTGGTCAGGCTGGTCTCGAACTCTCGACCTCAGCTGATCTGTCCTCCTCGGCCTCCCAAAGTGCTGGGATTACAGGCATGAACCGCTGTGCCCAGCCCTTCCTTTTAAAAAATTAAATATATAGAAACATATATTATTTGTATACTTATTTTACATAAATGGTAGCATAGTTTACAACCTGTTCTGCATCTTGCTTTTTAATTTATTGTGGACCACTCTCCCTGTCAAAGCACAGACACTTTCCCTGTTCTTTTATAAGGCTGTAAAGTATTCTATAATACTGATGAATTATAATCTATTTAACCAGTCTTCTACTGAAGGGCACTACTAGAGTTTTACAGTTTGCAAGAATACCTTTGTTTAGTTAAATATGCTTATATTTCTACTACTTGATTTTTCAGCTTGAGATACCATCCTTTAATTTTCAATTATTGCACATGAGGAAGTCACTCTATAAGTCAGCTTTTTTCCCCTATCCTCTTCCAGTATTGTTAGTTACCAGAGCACATTTTTTTTTTTCCTTTCACTCTAATCTCTTTCATTTTAGGCTTAGCTGTAGAAATTGGATATAGTCAATAATGTGAGTCCTTTTATCTTAATTTCCCCAGTTATCTATTTGCTTGTGTTCATCCTCTACTAGTATCCTAAAGTGCTCATGAAAACAAAATTATCTCACAGCAATATATTTCACTCGTAATATATTATTGAATGTTCAAATTTTTTTTTCAGTAGTCTTTTGTCTTTCTTGGTTCTCCTTTTCCTTTCTTGAATTTCTTTGAAGGTATTGGTTCATTATCTCTGGCACTGAAACTTGCAAAATCTGAGGCAAACCTGTTACCTTCTCCTTTATAAGTGACTAGGTATTTTTGTATGGCCGCCCACAGAATTCTCGTAAAAGGCCAATTACTTTACTAAGATATATCTCATTGTTAACTATTTTGGGTCATTTTTGCCTGGTATGTTCTTTCAATATGCAAATTTAAATCTTCTGTTATTTCTGGAAAGTTTTCTTGACTTATATCTCTAAATATCTACTCTGTTCCACTATTTTAGCTTTTTAAAATCAGAGACTCTAAACTGCTTATATTGAAACACCTTTATCTGTTTTCTATCTCACTTTCTCTCCAATTCTTTTTAACTATTTGCTTTTCTCATTTCTATCCACTATATCCATTATTGTATTCAGTATAAATTCTATCTTGTCACCTTCCAAATCTGTCTTCCTTTCCGTGATATACTTAAATTTTACTTCTACTATTTTCTGATTCTGAAAGTACATGTTTAATGCAACTCAACTCCTTTTGTTGTCTTATCATCTCTTCACTGAGTTCTTAAATTTGTGCTTTATAGTAAAGCTATTGTTTCATTTAATTTTTTGAGTGGTAGGAAATTTAGTCACAATTTTCATTAGTTCTATGGCAGCACTTTTCCATTAAGTGCTCTCCAGTCATTAAATTCTGCTGCTCTCTTCCTCTGTTTTACTTAAATTATCTTCTGTGCCAGTTTCCTTTTTTAAAAGTCATTATTGAATGAGCTAAATTTTCCTGGACCAATTCTTTGTACCAAGTTCTTAATGGGGATAAAAGGGAGGTCTTGGAAGAGAGCAGAGGAAATCCGTCTGAGCTCTACTCCCCAAATGGTTCTCTCCTTCTCTGCCAGAGATAGACTGCTTCTTAGGATCATGCCTCTGCTATTTCTCTAAGCCATACTGGGCCCAAAGAGACTGCACTGGACCCTGTTTAACCCAGATCCTAGACCAGATGTGGAAAGTGAAATATTTAGCTTTGTACTTCAGGGTGAGCTCCCCACCCTCACCCACCCCTAAGCTTTAAAAAAGAAAAATTAAGACTTCTTTGCGTCCTAATATATGGTCTATTCAATGTGCCCTTGAGAAGAATTTGTGCTCTGCTGTTGAGTGCTGTGTCTGTTACCTCTAACTGGATTATAGTGTTGCTCGGGTGCTCGATTTCCTTATTACTCTTCTATCTGATTGTCCTATTCATTATTGAAAGTGGGGTATTCAAGTCCTCATTATTGTAGAATTGTCTCTCTCTTAAATTCTGTCAAATTTTGCTTCATATATTGTGGATATTCATTGTTAGATATATGTATGTGTTTATAATTATTATATCTTCCTGCTGGATTGAAACTTTTATCAATATACAATGCCCTTTATCTGATAACCTTTTTTTCAAAACTTAAAGTGTATACTGTCTGCCAATAATAATATAGTCACCCCAGATCTCTTTTGGTTATTATCTGCATGGTATATTATATTAGGGTTCTCTAGATTACTTCTGTCCCTCTAAAGGGGAGTTTATTAAGTATTAATTCACGTGATCACAAGGTCCCACAATAGGGCGTCTGCAAACTGAAGAGCAAGGAAAGCAAGTCTGAGTCCCAAAACTGAAGAACTTGGGAATCTGATGTTTGAGGGTGGGAAGCATCCAGCGCAGGAGAAAGATGTAGGGTGGGAGGCTAGGCCAGTCTAGTCTTTCCATGTTTTTCTGCTCACTTTATATTGTAGCTGCACTGGCAGCTGATTAGATGGTGCCCCCCTCAGATTGAGGGTGGGTCTGCCTTTCCCAGCCCACTGACTCGAATGTTAACCTCTTTTGGTAACACCCTCACAGACACACCCAGGATCAATACTTTGCATCCTTCAATCCAATCAAGTTGACACTCAGTATTAACCATCACATATCTCCTTTCCCATTCTTTTACTTTCAGCCTTTTTGTGTCCTTATATTTAAAGTGAAGTGAATCTCTTTAATACAGCATACAATCTTTTCCCCCCCCCAATCTGCCCATCTCTGCCTTTAAAGAGAAAAATTTAGCTGGGTGTGGTGGTGCATGCCTGCAGTCCAAGAGGCAGAAGTTGCAGTGAGCTGAGATTCCATCACTGCACTCCAGCCTGGGCAACAGAGTGAGACCCTGTTTCTCAATGAATAAATAAATAAAAATAAAATAGAGAAAAATGTAATCCACTGACATTTAATGCAATTTCAATAAAGAAGGATTTACTTCTGCCATTTTGTTATACATTGTCTTCTTCTTTTTTTTTTTTCTTTTTTGAGACAGAGTCTCACCCTGTCGCTCAGGGTGAAGTACAATGGTGTAATCTCGGCTCACTGCAATCTCTGCCTCCTGGGTTCAAACCATTCTCCTGCCTCAGGCTCCTGAGTAGCTGGGATTACAGATGCCCACCACCATGCCCAGCTAATTTTTGTATTTTTAGTAGAGATAGGGTTTCACCATGTTGACCAGGCTGGTCTCGAACTCCTGACCTCATGATCCACCCGCCTCGCCCTCTAAAAGTGCTGGGATTACAGACATGAGCCACCATGCCTGACCACTATTTGTCTTCTATATGCCTTGTTTTTTGTTCCTTAATTCTTCCATTAGGCCAGGTGTGGTGGCTCACGCCTGTAATCCCAGCACTTTGGGAGGCTGAGGCGGGTGGATCACGAGGTCTAGAAGGTGTGAAACCCCGTCTCTACTAAAAATACAAAAATTAGCTGGGCGTGGTGGCATGCGCCTGTAGTCCCAGCTACTTGGGAGGCTGAGGCAGGA
>NW_012106709.1:1677917-1691254 GCF_000951045.1 Mandrillus leucophaeus
CCATCTCAAAAAAAACAAACAAACAAAAACCAACTTCCATTATTGCCTGTTTGTTTGTTTGTTTATTTATTTGAGACAGAGTCTTGCTCTGTTGCCCAGGTTCGAGTGCAGTGGTGTGGTCTCGGCTCACTCAACCTCTGCCTCCCAGATTCAAGTGATTCTCCTGCCTCAGCCTCCCGAGTAGCTGGGACTGACTACAGGTGCGTACCACCACGCCTGGCTAATTTTTATATCTTTAGTAGAGATGAGTTTTCGCCATGTTGGCCCGGCTGCTCTTGAACTCCTGAACTCAGGTGATCCACCTGCCTCAGCCTCCCAAAGTGCTGGGATTACAGGCGTGAGCCACCATGCCTGGCACATTATTGGCTTTTTAAAATTTAGTTGATTGTGTGTGTGTGTGTGTGTGTGCACGCATCATTTTGATTCCCTTCTTTCCTGTTTTGTGTATTTTTAAATTTTCTTTGTGGTTACTCTGGGGATTACAATTAACACCTTAAACTTATAAAGACCTAGTTTGAATAATACCAATTTAATTTCAATAGTATACAAATGCTGCTCCTATGCATCTCCAATCCTCCCCCTTTCTATTGTTATTGCCACAAGTTACATCTTTATATGTGTGTGCCCATTACCACAGACATAATTATTGTTATATGTATTTGCCTTTTAAATCATATAGGAAGTAAAAGAGATGTTATAAACCAAAAATACAATACTGGTTTACATATTTACCTGTGTAGTTACCATTACCAGTGTTCTTTATTTCCTCTTATGGCTTTGGGTAACTGTTAATACCCTTTTATGTCATCATAAAGAACTCCATTTAGCATTTCTTATTCTCTTTGAAATGGAGATCTCACCATGTCACCTAGGCTGGCCTTGAACTCCTGAGGTCAAGAGATCTTTCCCTAGCTTCCTGAGTAGCTAGGATTATAGGCATGTGCCACTGTGCTGAATCTACCATTTTTTTGTAGGACAGGTCTACTGGTAATGAACTCCCCCCAACTTTTCTTTGTCTGGAAATAAGTTAAACTCCCCTTCATTCTTCAAGAATAGTTTTGCCAAACATAGAATTCATGGTTGACAGTTTTTGTTGTTTTCAGGATTGACAATATGTTATTTTACTACCTTCTGGCCTCCAAAGTTCTTAATGAGAAATCAGTGATTAATCTTATTGAGAATCCCTTGTACAAGACCGTTGCTTCTCTCTTGCTGATTTCAAAATTCTTACTCTTTTGGTTTCAACAGTTTGACTATAGTGTGTCTCAGTGTGGATTTCTGAGTTTGTCCTGATTGGAATTTACTGAGCTTCTTGGATGTGCATATTCATGTCTTCCTCAGATTTGGGAAGTTTATTTCTTCAAATATTTTTTTCTGCCCCTTTTATCTTTCTGGGATTCCGGTGATTCACGTATTGGTACACTTGATGGTGCCACCAGTCTCTCAGGCTCTATTCATTTCTCTTTTTTTTTTCTTTCTACTCCTCAGAATGGACAGTTTGAATTGTCTTCCCTTCAAGTTTGCTGATCCTTACACTTCTCCCTGCTCAAAGGTTTCAACAGCAGATTTTTCCTTTCAGTTATTCTACTTTTCAATTCTAGGATTTCTGTTTGGTTCCTTTTTACAATTTCTTTCTCTCTACTGAGATTCTCATTTTGTTCAAACATTGTTTTCCTTATTTGTTTTTAGTTATTTGTCGATGTTTTCTTTCAGTTCAGTAAACACTTAAGATAGTTCATTTAACATCTTTGACTAGTAATTCCAATGTGTGGGCTTCCTTCGGGGTGGTTTATATCAAATTCTTTTCTTTCTGTGGGCTATATTTTCCTGTATGTTTTGTATTTTTCTGTTGGAAACTGAACATTCCAAGTGTTACACTGGGGAAGCTCTGGAAACTTAATTATTTTACTACTCCAGGATTGTTTATTTTTAAAACTTTGCTGGCTTATGATAAAGGATATTTTGAGGAAACAGATAAAGAGATGTATAGGGCAAGGTACGGGGGAAGGGGTGCAGAACGTCCATGCCCTCCCTAGACGCACCACTCTCCAGGAACCTGCAGGCGTTCAGCTATGTGGAAGCTCCCTGAATGCAGTGCTCTTGGGTTTTTATGGAAGCTTCATAATGTCAGCATTCCTTCCCCCAAGGTATAGCACAAGACTCTCTCTGGGGAAGGTCTTAGGACCCACAATCAGAAAAGTGGGGAAACATTAGAGTCCTACCTTGGGGCACGTGAAAGGAGGGCAGGAGAAGGTCAGAAAAATTGTATTTCCTGAGGCCTGACACACTCAACGTTACAACAAAAGACTGTAACAAGGGCTATGGAAGTTATGAGCCAGGAACTGTGGGCAAAAATATATAATATTGCAGGCCATCCCCGGGTTTTCAAACACAGATCCTTTATATCAAAAGAATATACACAATTATTAATAACTAGTCCAGTCCATCACAGTGCATGACTGTCTCCCAGGGTGAGGCCACACAGGTTTGTAGGCTTTTTTTTAGATCTTGTCAGGTTCCAAAAGTAGCAGTAGTTTGGCAAACATACAGCATTATCCTTTCAGGCACCTGGAATAGCTGAGCTGAGATAATGTTATCTCTTGTTCCAATACTTTGTTTTGTTGTTGTTGTTGTTGTTTTGTTCAGACTGAGTCTTGCCCTGTTGCCCAGGCTGAAATGCAGTGGCACAATCTGGGCTCACTGCAACCTCCGCTTCCCAGGTCCAAGCGATTCTTCTGCCTCAGCCTCCCGAGTAGCTGGACCACAGGCGCGTGTCACCATGCCCGGCTAACTTCTGCATTTTTAGTAGAGATGGGGTTTCACCATATTGGCCAGGCTGATCTCAATCTCCTGACCTCATGATCCGATCCCCTCGGCCTCCCAAAGTGCTGGGATTACAGGCATGAGCCACCGCATATGGCAAACTCCAAGACCTTTAATGTAGTATTTGATTTCCCTCAATTTATAACCCATTTATTCATTTATTTACCCTCAGTTATTAGTCCCCCTTTTTTCCACTTGTCATTTATTTTTACTCAAACGTTTCCACATTTGGAAGGAGCATTAAGTTTGGTCTCTGTGCTAGTCCAGATTGCTGGTTTTCATACTAGTCTAGCAAGTGCCTTTCCCTCTGTCCATTCCCATTCATAAAGGGTAGGGTTACAAAGATTCTGAACTAGTGAACCATTTTTACCACTAGGCAGTAATAGGTGTGTTCATTCTCAGCCCCAATTTTGCCAGATGGGGTGAAGGCACAATCCACCCCCCTCAGGCCCTCAGGAATTCTGGCATAAGGCTTAAAAACAGTTATATTTTCTTGCTTAGAAATAATCCTCGCTTCCAGCACTTGTAGTCCTAGGACTACTGTATCAGGTAAGGGGAAAAATGTTTTTAGGTGATTTGGGGAAGAAAAAAAAAAACCAAAAACCATAGTTGTTATACCAGTGTACTTCTCCCTTGGCAATAATTCATAGTCATTTCAGCATCCTCCCCAACCCCTCTTCACCAGATCAACCAGAAAAACAGACAAAAATCTTGTGGGGACACTCCTTTAGTCCCACTCATGCTGAATGTGAGCACACACTCAGGATGGTGAGAAAGCCAGCCCTTCGTGCTTTCATCTCCCTTTCTTATGGACAGTGTTTCAACTGCCAGTTCTACTTATCTTTCAAACTATACTCTGAGGAGGTTATCTGTCTGCCCAGTGCTGGCCATTATGGGCTGTACAGTATGTTCCTCGGTCTGACAACAGTTGGCCATCCAAATCCATGCGGTACCTTCTGTTCTAGCTGTTTAATGGCACTCTTAAGCATTTGCATCTTCCACAGGTAAGCAAAGCCCACTCCAGAATCAGGTCTATCCTGCGTGTAGCCCCCCAGGGCTACCAGCATCAGTCTCACTTGCCAGCTATGTTCAGGGCGTTCCTACCATGGAATCTGTCCCATAGCCATAGGCAGCCTCTGTCTCTCTTGAGGAGAAACAGAACTGTTCTTACTGTCATTATGTGTCTGAGAGGGGGCAAAAGGAACATGTCTTGATTCAGTCCATCTCTACACTGCTGTAGTGCCCCCAGATCCACTCATTCCATGGACCTGAGTGCAAGCAAATGCATGCACTTGCTTGCATTTTACGTCTTTTCCAAATTATTTTTGCCTTTGCTTGTCTGTTTGCCTATTTCTATTCCTTGTATGTAATCACTGAAGTTTCTGTTCCATTATTTCTGCAGTTAGCCAGTGATCTGGCACAGATTTCCTTAAGTGTCTGGCTCCAAAATGGGGGTGAGGAGGTCGAGAGAGTACTATCTCCTTAAATCTCCTGATAAGATGCCACTGGGGGAAACCCCTGAGGCCAAGAAGGCCAAATCTTGGGAAAACATCTGCATCAGTCCCTTAGGGATTCACCAGAATGACTAGAACACCAAGGTCCCCACTGCCCACCCTGGCTTCAGCCAGATACTGCAGGCATATGGGCCATATCCGCACAGGCCACAGGGCTGAGGAATGGGGGATGGTTACTGGTTCACCCAAGCTGTCCTGCCAAAACACAGTGGCCACTCCCTTCAACAAGTACTCTCTTGGTGGCTCTAAGTGTCCAATCAGGGCCAGAGTGCTGAAATAGTTGATTCTGGTCATTTTTTTCTACTTGGGTAGTTGTTTCAGTGGAGAGATAAACCCCTGGAGGTTCTTACTCTGTCATTTTGAAGAACATTCACCCCTTTCTTTTAAAGGGGGTTTTTCCTAAAGGTCCTTTCTGGGATGAGACATCCCAAACCCTTTTGCTCAGCCTAGGTTTGAGAATGGGGAAAGGTTGCACGTGAGAGCTTAACTGTCTAGAAACAACCATTGTTAACACCCTGGTACTCTAGATTTTTTTTTTTTTAAGAATTATTTTCTATACATATATATACATATAATTTTTCTTTCATCTAAGAAAGTTAACACTATTTTTTTCACATAAGAATTTATCAGTTGGGCACAGTGGCTCACGCCTATAATCCTAGCACTTTGGGAGCCCTAGGCAGGCGGATCACTTGAGGTCAGGAGTTCGAGACTAGCCTGGCTAATATGGTGAAATTCCGTCTGTACTAAAAATGCAAAAATTATCTGGGCGTCGTGGTGGGCGCCTGTAATACCAGCTACTTGGGAGGTTGAAGCAGGAGAATCATTTGAACCTGGGAAGTAGAGGTTGCAGTGAGCCATGATCGTGCCACTGTACTCCAGCCTGGGCAACAGAGTGAGATTCCTCAAAACAAAACTAAACAAAACAAAAATTTATCTATTATCTTTTCATGTCAATAAATATATGTGGCATCACTTTTACTAGCCATGTATTAGTCTAATGTATGAAATTATCATCCTTTACTTAATCTTTTTGCTGTAAAACTGTTTCAAACTTTTATTTTGCTTACAAACAATTCTGCAATAAAGATCCTTATAACTAAATTTTTGTACACAACCTAATAGATTTCCTTAGAATAAATCTTCAGAAGTAGAACAAGGAATAGGAGTGCACTTCAGTAGTGTCTAAAACCCTTGCCAAACTGGAGACTAAGTTCTAAAAGAAAATTAGAGAGATTTCCAGAACTGTCCTAGAATCGCTTCCAAAATATGATCTAAGAAAAGGGATCAGGAACTATAAATCAAGGATAAAACATAATGAGATCACTTTAAGACTGTTGGAAATTTTTAGTTTCTTCATGTTTACTCCCCGCCCCCATACCCCTCTCATCACACAGACACTGTTTTCCTAAAGTAATTACATTTAAAATTCTTACTTTGGAAAAGCCTATAGACTCCTATTACGGGGAAAGGAAGAAGGGTAGTGCTGGGAAGGCTGCACCCAGATGTTCTGTCAGTGGGTTGGCGAAACCTGAGTGAATAAAGCAAATAGAGGCCACCACAGAGAGGAAAGGATATCAAGCTGAATAATTAACATCATTTAGGAATACAGGAGAGAGGATACATGAGGAACTGGGAACAAGAGTAGCTATGAGAATTTAACCGGTACTTTCATCTGAACAATTACTAAAAAGTTCACCCTCTGGCTTTATTACACAAAATCTGACCCTCTCACCAATATTCTTTTTTTTTTTGAGACGGAGTCTCACTCTGTGGCCTAGGCTAGAGTGCGGTGGTGCAATCTCAGTTCATCACAACCTCCGCCTCCCAGGTCCCGGTTCAAGCAATTCTCCTGCCTCAGCCTCCCGAGCAGCTGGGATTACAGGCATGCACCACCACGCCCAGCTAGTTTTTGTAGTTTTAGTAGAGATGGGATTTCACATGTTGGTCAGGCTGCTCTTGAACTCCTGACCTCGTGATCCGCCCACCTTGGCCTCCCAAAGTGCTAGGATTACAGGCATGAGCCACCGTGCCTGGCCCTCTTACCAATATTCTCATGAGCTCACTCCGTAACATGAGACAAATTATTTATTTCACAGCATAATACACAATAGATTAAACTTGCCTTTATTAACGCTTCGCTTCCATCAAGCCTGTACTATTTATTTTAAGTCCCAGGCTTGTGCTAGTTTACATGGTTACCTACATTCCAATCCAGCTTAGAAAGCCAACAGGGCTCAGTGAATTAATCAAGTTACTATTAAAGAGCAGTTGGCTTTGCTGGCTCTTTTCTAAAATATCACATTACCTCACTATGTGACCATGAACAAACTACCAGCCTCCACCAAAACTAAATGAACACTGTGACTTACTGATCACGGATATTACTTCCAGTTAATCATTCTTAGCTTCTCTAAGCCAAATCACAAAAAGTGGGATAGCAGACGAATGTAAATGACATGGTTTTCTCTTGCTTTTCCTTCCTCATATTAGAAAGTAGACAGGAAATACAAGCCGCAGGTCAAGGAAACAAAAGGACTGGAGAACCAACACAACTGGAGCAGTATTACTTCTAACTTTTCCACAGATTCTTTTCTATTACCCAAATCTTATGTTTTCCCACAACCAATGTCACAAAAGCGGCCTTTAACAGAAAAGCCTCTGGCTCTTGAGACCCGACCACTACTTGCTTTAACAGTCCACGAGAGGGAGCCCTGCAGCCACAGTATCTGCCACCTTAACAATCACGTAGATACCAATCATGAATTACCCATGGAGATTATAGTTTAAATTTTTTTTTTTAATTCAGTCCTATAAGGTTTTAACTCTAATCTAGGGCAAGGTCATGTTAAATGGCACTGCTATTAAAACAAACCTGAAGACGTTCTATATTCTAACCTTCTTTTTCTTTCTCTTGATTTCCTTCAAAAAGAACAAGAGGTATCTAAAAGCCTATTGTTAACATCGGGTAATTACATTTATCCTACATCTACAGGACACATTTTCTTAGAAAAAATTTTACATTTAGCGTAAACGAATGGATGGGGGAAAATTAGCTAGGTGTCTGCAGCAATGGTCATTAGTAGAGCGGCATGTGCTGACACGGAGAGGCACAGCAGCAAAGTACGTGAGAACACAGGGGCCTAGGAATTTAGTCGCATCTGAGTTTGAATCCCAATTCTGCCACTTTTACTAGTTTTGTGACATTAAACAAGTTAGTTAAGGTCTCTAATCCTCAGTTTCTTCATCTATAAAATAGGCCCCACAAGACTGTTATAAAGATTAAACGAGACAATATATGCAGTATGTCTTTGCACATTTTTGGCAAAGAAAAAGCCTTAAAATTAATAGACATGGTCATAATTATGAATATCAAATATTTTTAAATACTTCATACCTTTTTTTTAAACAAATCCAGACTTATTTTTCATGACAGTATAACTTCATCCTGAAAACGAATGTGCTAGAGAAATAATTGGAAACATTTAAAATATTTCAAAATATGAATACAGTCTCATTACCATAAAACGAATATATAGGCCAGGTATGGTGGCTCACACCTATAATCCCAGCACTTTGGGAGGCCGAGGTGGGAGGATTGCTTGAGTCCAGGAGTTCGAGACCAGCCTGGGCAACATAGTGAGACTTCATCTCTTTATATAAAAACAATATGTGTGTGTGTGCGTGTGTGTGTGTGTGTATAAAATGAATATACAGCTTCAACTTCAGTATGAACCAAAGAAATAAACTAGCCACTTGTAACCTAAAAATTAGATCAATGTTATATGTATAACCAATATTCCCTCCCAAAAGAATTGTTTAAGGGATGGAATATTTGTTATACATATAACATTGATCTAATCTTTAAATTATGCAGAATTCAATGTTTACTTTGAAAAAATTTAATAAAATAGGGGATATGGGAGATATAAAACCCTATAAAAAGGTTACTCAGCCAGGTATGGTGGCTCATGCCTGTAATCCCGGCACTTTGGGAGGCTGCGGCGGGCGGATCACCTGAGGTCGGGAGTTCAAGACCAGCCTGACCAACATGGACAAACCCTGTCTGTACTAAAAATACAAAATTAGCCAGGCGTGGCGGTGCAGTTCTGTAATCCCAGCTACTTGGGAGGCTGAGGCAGGAGAATCACTTGAACCCAGGAGGTGACGGTTGCGGTGAGCCGAGATGGTGCCATCGTACTACAGCCTGGGCAACAAGAGTGAACTCCGTCTCAAAAAAAAAAAAAAAAAAAAGATTGATTACTCTTATTGTTATGGATTAGGCATATTTTTACTCTTCAGAGCTGGGATATGGGATATGCTGGATCCCTCTTATGCTGAGACTCAGATGCTGAACATAGCAGAGCTCCTCAGTCATTAAATTCTTAATTCCCTTATTAAAGTAAGCCGAGAAAGAAAGACGAAAAAGAAAGTTCACAGTCTTAATGCAGTTCCTTCAAAACTTATCATACAAAATAAAGCCTTAAGCTGAATTTCCAATTTTACCAACTTGCCAAAGCACAAGTAAATTAAACTACCATTAAACTGTATTAAGATTAAGGTCCAATACATATCGGTCAATTCCCTAATTTATGCTATCGAGTTAGGGAAGATATTTAGGAGACAGAACATTCTGTTCCTTCAACTTTAGGGCAAACAAGAAACAAAGATTAGTGGTTCTTAAATGTAGGTACTTCTGAATCACCTGGAAACTATGTAAAAGTTTTTAAAAACTACACATACATGGGGCAGAATCCTGTTTCCTAATGCAATTCAGTACAGCAGTGCTAATCTCTACAAGCACCACTTTGTAAGGAATTATAATAGAAAGGACAAAGGAGCATGGGTGATAGAAAAGACAGGAAAAAGGGACATGGGATTATTGTTTCCTGGGATATCGCCATGAACTATTAAAGAAATGTTGGCTTTGAAACAACCTGATATGACTTCCAACAAAAATGAACGATTGGGAAGAAACTAAAATTTAATAGACACACCAGACAAATAAGACCTTAGTCTACAATACCACAGCTACAAGCACAGGCTGGCAAACTCGAGTGTGAATGAGAGACTAAATTACAAATGATGGATAGCTGCTTTCGCAGACCAAAAAGATAATGGTTGGAAAAAAGTATGCTTGTGAATAGGAAACTAATGATCATGTAGTATAATATGAAAGTTAGATAAGAGAAAAATACTATAATGAAGAAAACTGCATGGCTGAGGGAAATGCTGAGCAAACTATTTGTACACCTAAAGGGGAAAAGCACTAAAAGCTTCCAAATATAACAGAATCTACCCTTGTATGGGAGTTACCAGATACTAAAGACTGAGATAAACTAAGACAATATAATCAGTATGATGTGAGCTTTTAAGAAACATGTTCTTTCATGTCATAATACAACTAAGTACGAAACTAATACAGTCTTATCAGAAAAACAGGAAACAACTCCAAATCAAATATACATGAGGAACTAAGGGAAATTTAGAGAAAATTCTGTATGCTTTCATACAGTCACTGTAATAAAGACAAGGAGACACATGACTCAACAGAAGGAAAGCAACAAGCCTGAACTTGGTTAACAGTTAATACAGATTATATGAAGAGAATTACAAACAGGCCCGTGTAAAATCTAACTGTAGGAGATACACAGCCATAGTCAATCCAATGCAATAAAAACATACTCAGTCTCTACTATCAGCCAGAAGCTGCCAGAGACCAGAAATAAAAAGATGAATAAAACCAAAAGCGTAAAGTGAAGAGCTTATAGGCTACAATGTAAATATCCTGAAAGGTCCCTCTGCTGCCCTAGCATGGGATGAAGTAAACTGTTAAAATGAATACAAAGCTCAAGATAATGGGTAAAACATACTTACATGGACTGGAACATTACTGTGTCCCAAGAGCAAAAAGAAAATGGAAAAAACTGCATTTATGTGGACATGAGAAACACTGTAAAGAAACATATTCCTTGTATTACATCTTGTCAGATGTTGGCAGAGACACCAGGCCCTCCAGTCTGGATGACGTCAATGAGCTTTGGCAAATTCCATGAAGAGAACTGTCAAGCTGACAACTTCCATTACTATTTAATAATCATGCCAGAATCTTTCAAAAGAACACATCAGACTAGAAATTCTAATGGGCATGCAGAATGGGATTATAATAATTATTTTATGTTTAAAGATACTAGTATCTCTTATAAGTTAAAAATAATGTGTAACTAAAGCATGATTTGTTAAGTTTAGAGACAAATTTAGAGCAGACAAGAGATGAATTTTTTTTTCTTTTTTTTTTTTTTGAGATGGAGTCTCATGCTGTCGCCCAGGCTGGAGTGCAGTGGCACTATCTCGACTTACTGCAACCTCCGCCTCGGGTTCACGCCATTCTCCTGCCTCAGCCTCCTGCATAGCTGGGATTACAGGCGCCCGCCAACACGCCCGGATAATTTTTGTATTTTTAGTAGAGACGGGGTTTTGCCTATGTTGGCCAGGCTGGTCTCAAATGCCTTACCTCAGGTGATCCACTCACCTTGGCCTCCCAAAGTGCTGGGATTACAGGTGTGAGCCACCATGCCAGCCACGATGAATTTTTGACAAAAAAATCAATATGGAATGTACTTCATGTCCACTTAATTTATTTCAAGAGACCAAGTAAATGGCTAATTGAACAGAGGAAAATCTTTGCAGGAATATTTGAGACTCTTACTTTAGCCGACTGAAGTTACTTATTCGAAAGAGGGAACCTAAACGAGGAGCCTCCTCATTATCTTTATGGAGCTGAGTGAAAACAGAAACTTGAGAAAGCCTAGTAAGGAGAGGCTGCCACAGTAAAAAATGATGCTTAGGAGCAATGGAGCCTAAGTTAGAGAGACAAGCTCTGGGCATCTTTCAGTGTAAACCACTCTACGGTCAGCCCAGCACTGACATCAGTCTCTTCCTCTCTCCCATGCATCACCCTCTCTCTATTTTCCCCTCTCTCCTCTTCCTCCATTATCTTTTCCTCCCAATTTGTTGGGGCTACCCATTGCTCATTGTTATTAGGTGCCTCAAACTTAAATTTTCCCAGCATCAGTCAGGAGACCAAATAGGTTAACATTAGCTGAATGAAAGGGTATCAAGAATCAGTTAATTAAATGCAGGAGGACCACAAATCTGTACCTTAATGGGTGTAATACTTAGATATAGGGCAGGTCTGAGGATTAGGAATCTTTTTAAAATGGGATGAGAGTTGAGGAAGTTTCTCAACGGTTCTTGGAAAAGTATTAATGCCAACATTTTCAGTTTAAATATTTGTCAGAAATTACTCTGTCCATTCAAAATAACAACACTTGGACCACTACATCCAACCAAATCTTGTTCTTTAAAAAAGGTATATATTAAATGCATCATACACTTAAAAGAGTTAGCTCCTTTATTTGTGGCTAATCTTGTAGCCCTCAACACCAACACAGGATTGCATGCACAGCTTTGTGGGACAGACACAGGGCAAAGAGGTTAAACATGAAGCATGAACCTTAGATTTTTGTTACATAAATAAATCATCAATGACCAGCATAGTATGAATGTTTATGGATTAGTTGTGATACGTTTCCAACTGCATGACCAGAGACTGTGCTTTCTGTTGTATACGTAACCACAGTCCTTCTTTCAGGTTGAATAAAAGTTTTTAACTAATGGGAGTGTAGTATTATGGTGTATATGTTGGTTTGCATCCACAATCCAAGGCTAACTCCTATATCCCTTGTTTCAGTCTTTTGTTAAAATGTTGGGTGTGTTAAGACTAAGGAAACAATCTCTCCGATCTTCTCCTATCCTCCTTTCACCTGTTTCAGTCTTTCCTGGCCTTTCTGACTGTGAGAGTCTTAAGAATCTCCCCAGAGAGGGTCTTGCCCCATACCCTGGGGGAATATGGGGGAAGGAATGCTGACCTCATAAAGCTTTCGTAAAAAACCAAGAGGACTGGGTTTTGGTTGCTTCCACATAGCTTAACATGTGGAGGTTCTTCGAGGGTGGTGGCCCAGGGAAGGCATCGAAGTTCCGCACCCCTTCCCCCATACCTCACCCTACACATCTCTTCATCTGGATCCTTTGCAATATCCTTGACAATAAACTGGTAAATATAAGTGTTTCCCTGAATTCTGTGAGCTGCTCCAGCAAATTAACCCAACCCAAAAAGAGGGTCCTGGGAACTGCAAGCTGAAGCTGGTCGATCAGAAGTTCCAGAGGCTGGGACTTGTGACTGGTGTCTAGGTTTGGGGGGCTGGGAGGCAGGTTTAGGAACTGAGCCCTTAACCTGTGAGATCTGACATGACCTCTAGGTAGACAGTGTTGGAACTGAATTAGAGGACACCCAGTTGGTGTCCACTGCTTGGTATGTTGGGAGAAACGCCTCCACACATTTGCTCACAGAAGTCTTCTGTGTTGATGACAACCGTGGTGGTGTAAGAGCAGAGGGAAAACACAGTTTCAGGGTTTTTCCTACACAGTGAGCATCCACAAATTTAAACAGTATCTTTAATGAGCTAAAATATTCCCAATCTCTTAACACAAGCCACTAGTATAATTCTGATATGGTTTGGCTGTGCCCCCACCCAAATCTCATCTTGAATTGTAACACCCAATATTCCCATGTGTCATGGGAGGGACCTCGTAGGAAGTAGTTGAATCATGGGGGTGCTAATTCTCACGATAGTGAATATGTTTCAGGAGATCTGATTGTTTTAAAAAGGGGAGTTTCCCTGCACAAGCTCTCTTGCCTTGTCTGCTGCCATGAGAGATGTGCCTTTCACCTTTGGCCATAATTGTGAGGCCTCCCCAGTCAGGTGGAACTATAAGTCTAATAAACCTCTTCTTTTGTAGACTGCCCAATCTCGGAATGTCTTCATCAGCAGCGTAAAAACAGACTAATATGGCCGGGCGCGGTGGCTCAAGCCTGTAATCCCAGCACTTTGGGAGGCCGAGGTGGGCGGATCACGAGGTCAGGAGATCGAGACCATC
>NW_012106709.1:1691425-1763623 GCF_000951045.1 Mandrillus leucophaeus
AAAAAAAAAAAAAAAAAAAAAAAACAGACTAATACAAATTCTTACTGATATCTGTATTCTCTTTTAATCACAAAATAGAACATTTCCTAGAGAAGAAAATACTATTTCAAGACAATACTCCAAGAATGTTTCTAGTCATCCTAAAGTAATATTAACAATGACTTCTTTATGTAAAAAAACCCCTTTCTCAAACTCATAAACTATGTAAATATGTATGATAAATATTACCTTCTGTGCTACAATAATAGATAATAAAATATATAATCAATAATAATACAAAAAGGTCAAGAATGCATCAGAAAACTTCTTTAGTGACAGATGCTATCTGAGGAGTTTTTTTATAAAGAGCCCACTAAAAGTAAGAGACACGGCCAGGCGAGGTGGCTCATACCTGTAATCCCAGCACTTTGGGAGGCTGAGGTGGGCAGATCACTTGAGGTCAGGAGTTCAAGACCAGCCTGGCCAACACAGTGAAATCCTGTTTCTACTAAAAATACAAAAATTAGCCAGGCGTGGTGGCAGGCACCTGTAATCCCAGCTACTTGGGAGGCTGAGACATGAGAATTGCTTGAACCAGGGAGTCGGTGGTTGCAGTGTGCCGAGATTGCGCCACTGCACTCCAGCCTGGGTGACAGAGCGAGACTCAGTCTCAAAAAAAAGTAACAGACGCACGCACATATTTTTTTTCAAAAAAATTGTTAAGAAAGTCTCTGCAAGATACAGCCATCTCAGAAATGACTTAAAAATTATAGAATTTATTGATTAAATCAGAATCGTTGCAACAAAGCTGCCAAACTAACCATGAGAGCATATTTGTACCAGAACTTTGAGAAACACTTCTTGGCTAGAAGAATTCATAATCATCAAAATCCCTCTATCTTGTGTAACCA
Organism: Mandrillus leucophaeus; assembly: GCF_000951045.1. NCBI lineage: Eukaryota > Metazoa > Chordata > Mammalia > Primates > Cercopithecidae > Mandrillus > Mandrillus leucophaeus. Next base: position 1,692,316 of record NW_012106709.1, read on the forward strand.
TATATAAAAGTAAGTTTCAAAATGTCTTCCCAAAGTTTGAACTCTCTCGTTTCTTTATAAATAACCACAGAACTGGCCTAATTTCAATTAATTAACAAATATGTGATCTAGACTGGGTGCAGTAGCTCATACCCATAATCCCAGCACTTTGGGAGGCTGAGGCAGGCAGATCACATGAGGTCAGGAGTTCGAGACTAGCCTGGCCAACAGAGTGAAACACCATCTCTACTAAAAATACAAAAATTAGCCAGGCGTAATGGCAGGTGCCTGTAATCCCAGCTACTTGGGAGGCTGAGGTAGGAGAATCTCTTAAACCCAGAAGATGGAGGCTGCAGTGAGCCAAGATTGAGTCACTGCACTCCAGCCTCAGCGACTGATCAAGACTTCGTCTCAAAAAAAAAAAAAAAAAAAGAAGAAGAAGAAGAAAGAAGGAAATATCCTTAAAGAAGGGATAATGGTTAGTTAGGAGAATAGCAAAACAGCCTCAGACAGTGGTGATAAAGGACTGGTTCAAGGAGAACAAGAGATAAGGAGGCAGAAAAGAAATGAATAGAATAGGCTATGTTAGCATACAAAAACCCAAAGGATTTAATGAGACTGAATTTAAGCAATGAAAGAACAGAAAGAGACAACAATTTTACAACAGGGAAATTAACAGTGAGTTTAGGGTAAAAGTAAAGAGGTACACAAAGTAAGTGGGTTGAGGAGCTGTAAGCAGAGAACATCCTAGCTTTAATGCATTTAATACACATATCCAGAATTTTGCAATCAGAACACCTAGAAACTATTTTTATTTTGGCATGTGTGTAAATTTTTGTATCATTAGGGAAAATACTCTTATTTTTAATTCTATACAAGGTAAAGGGCACATTGTAGTCTTTCAAAGCTTCAGTACCTTTGAAGGTTTAAACAGATCCTGCAAGGTTGCTTTAGTGTTTGTACCTTTGCCAAGTCCAAGATTATAGGAGGTGAATGGGTTTGTGGCATAAATCACAGGTATCCTAATCCAAGGAACTTCACAGCGAAGAAGAGGGGTAAAAAAGAACAACTTTGCCTCCACATAAATAAACTCCTGATATCTTCAACTAGTGCAAGGGAGAAAATAAATACCCCACAAGGAAGAAATCTTAAGATTCATAGCTGGAAAGAAAAGAAGGATAATCCCCCTGGTCATTAAGTCCAAGGCAGCTCAACTTTACTGTGCATAAACTCAAGCCTAGGGTTAAACTGGCTGGGTGTGGTGGCTCATGCCTGTAATTGCAGCACTTTGGGGTGGGCAGATCACTTGAGGTCAGGAGTTCAAGACCAGCCTGGCCAACATGGTGAAACCTTATCTCTACTAAAAATACAAAAAAAAAATTAGCCAGGTGTCATGGCACGCACCTGTAATCCCAGCTACTTGGGAGGCTGAGATGGGAGAATCACTTGAACTTGGGAGGCAAAGGCTGCAGTGAGCTGAGATTGCGCCACTACACTCCAGCCTGGGTGACAGAGTGAGACTCTATCCCAAAAAAAAAAAAAAAAAAATTAAGAAAAAGTTTTGTAAGCTAACTCTTGCAGAGAACATGTTCAGGCTAATGTTTAGGATAATCAGAGGAGTCAGTGGAAGAAGGGAAGGCCTGAAGATGACTAATAGATTTTAGTCATAGCAGGAGCATGTGCTCATTTCTCTGATTAGATCACATTTCACAAAACACACTAGATTACAATTTCAAAAAGAATTCCAAGCTGTGTGATAAGCAGAACCTATTATAAGCAGTAAGGAATAACACATTTTTCTCTATTCAAAAAACCCCTCTAAATTATATTACCATGGTGGCTTAAAGAGACATATTCTTGTTTTGTAATAACTACAGGACCAATTCTATACCAACAGTTCATTTTCAATTACAACTTACAGTCTTACACATTTGTCATCTTTTATGAACAGCATGATGAGATCGAGAGGATAATCTGCTGCTCTTAACACTGAGCTGCCTCCAATATTCTAAATACCATACTACAAAGCTTCCACATCACTGCATCAGGATATAAGTATAGATACCAAAACCTCAAGTATGGTTCTGCTTCATATTATTTTGAACCTTTTTTTTGTCATTAGGTTTCATTTATTATCCAATTTGAGTTTCTTTATCTATTAAAAGGAACATTTAACCCATTTATCTTTATTACTAATATTGATATGTTTGGTCTTCCCTCTCTTATCTTGACTTTTAGATTTATTTTATTTGCTCCTGGTTTCCTAGTGATTTAGATAGTATACAACCTATTTAAATTTCATTAGAGATACTTCTAACAATCTAATCATTTTTAATGTCCCTCCCCCACCAAAACGTCCCATTATGCCCCCTATTTAAAACTTCTAACAATTATATTTTTCAAATTCTCTTATTTCACTAAATTCAGTGAATGTTAGGGGGTAGGCTGCAGACTCCAAATACAATTATACTTTTCTTTATATAAATACAAATATTTAGACTTAACTCTTTTATTGATTTCCTTACCCATGGCCAATCCTTATTTATTGCAACATCAAAACATATTTTTACTTAAACTTTCCAATGAGCAATACATTCACATGAGTCAAAATTCAAAAGGTCTACAACTAAGTTTCTTTCCCCTCAAGCCACCCAGTTTCCATCCTAGAAGCAACCGATGTTACCAGTTTCTGCTACATTATTGCAGAAAAACTATGTATTGAATCATCCTTGCTTCCTTTTCTGAAACAACCCCACTATGGCTGAAGTATTACTCTTTCATGCTGTTGGAAATCCTTATGCTAATATTTTTTAAAGACTTTTTAGGCCAGGCATGGTGGCTCATGTCTGTAATCCCAGCACTTTGGGAGGCTGAGGTGGGCAGATCACAAGGTCAGGAGATCGAGACCATCCTGGCCCATACGGTAAAACCCCGTCTCTACTAAAAATACAAAAAGCTAGCCAGGCGTGGTGGCGGGCACCTGTAGTCCCAGCTACTCGGGAGGCTGAGGCAGAAGAATGGCGTGAATCCAGGAGGCGGAGCTTGCAGTGAGCCAAGATCGTGCCACTGCACTCTAGCCAGGGTGACAGAGTGAGACTCTGTCTCAAAAAAAAAAAACAAAAAAAGATTTTTTGTACTGACATTTATAGTGAGAATATTATACTTATAAAAAGTTATATTTGCTTTATAAATTTACTCTGAATGGTTCCCTCTTTATAATCTGAAAGTTTAGAGAGCTTTGAAACTAATCATCAATCTTTTAAAGATCTTAAATAATTTGCCTGTAAAATCCTCTGGCCCTCAGGCTTTTAGAGACGTAACTCTTATGCAACTTTCTCTATTATGTTAGTTTTCAGGGCTCTTTCACATTCTTAACAATTATTGACAACCCAAATAACTAACTTTATATGGGTTATAGCTATCAATATTTACCATAGAAATTAAATATTTACCATAGAAATTACATTTTTAATATTTAAATATTTAGTTAATTTAAAAATATATAAAACAAAATTTGAAAACATTTAATGGCTAAATATTGTTTAAATTTATTTTTAAAAAATTTATTGCTATAAAGCCGTAACATGTTAACATAAATGACATTTTTATTAAAAATAACTATATCTTCCAAAATGGAGAAAAATTTAAGGAGAAATGTCCGGCTGTTTCTCGTATCTGCTAATACACTGAATGTACTGAGACATCACACATTATGCAGCCTTGGAAAATTCCACTGTATCCTTGAGAGAGAATAAAAGCAAAAAAGGCAAATAACATCTTAGTATTACTATGAAAATAGTTTTAACCTCACAGACCCCCAAAAGGGTCTTGAGGATCCCAGACCGCACTGTGAGTACTGCTGGATTAATTTATGATTTCTACATTCAGTTCTAATAAACTGCAATTTTTAAGAAAATTTTCTGGATCATACAAGTGTTCAAATATATTTTTGGGATCAAGCAAAAGAGTCCATTTCGATTCTTTTATTTTCTCTTTATCTGTGGTGTTTTCCCCTCTTATTTTTTGAGTATGCATGTTAGCTCCATTCAGTCTTTAAGTTAGTGAGCAATTTATCTGTTTTATTGCAAACAACAACTTTAGTTACAGAGTTCTACTTTTATTTCAGTTTACTAGTTCATTGATCGCTGTTTTTTATCTTTAACAACTACTTTATCTTTTCTTAGGTGTATTTTGATATTATCTTTCTAACTTCTTGAGTTGGACTACTTAGTTGACTTATTTCATTCTTTCTTATTTATGAATGTAAGTATTTTTTAAGGCTATGAATTTTCCTGTAAGCACTGCATTAGCTGAATTTCATAGATTTTCCTATATAATCTTTAATTATCATCTTTTTATGGTCTACCTCTTTGACCCAAGAAGTACTTATTTCAGAATTTGGAAAAATTCCAGGTGGCCAGGCCTTTTTGTTCTCGAGCTTTGCTATTGATTTCTAGTTTCAGTGATCCCACTTCCTCTGTCAGTTGCCTCTCTTATTTCTTCCCTTTTCTTTGAGATGAAGTCTCGCTCTATAGCCCAGGCCGGAATGAAGTGGTGTGATCTTGGCTAACTGCAACCTCCACCTCCCGAGTTCAAGTGATTCTCCTGCCTCAGCCTCCCGAGTGGCTGGGATCACAGGCACGCACCACTGCACCTGGCTAATTTTTACTATTTTTAGTAGAAATGGGGTTTCATCATGTTGGCCAGGCTGGTCTTAAACTCCTGACCTCAGGTGATCCACCCGCTTCGGCCTCTCAAAGTGCTAGATTACAGGCATGAGCCACCATGCCCAGCCTCTTCCATTTTCTTTGCAGCAAAACTCTCTAAAAGAGTTGTTTGTACTTGCTGTATCTAATTCCCATCTTTCTGTTCTTTCTTAAATTCACTTTAACTTCAGGCTTCCTCTACCAACATGTCCACATTGCTAAATCAATGTTATTGATTTAGCATTCCTCACCTTACCTGAATTATCAGACTAATCTGGCAAAGTTAATCAACCAAAATTTGATTTTTTTAATGCATGGTGTGAACAGGGTCCAAGATTCATTTTTTTTCTCTATATGGGTATCCACTTGATTTAGTGAAATCGCTATTCCTACCCACTGCATTATTTATCTTCTACCTAATGCATTACCACACTTGTCACAAATCAAATATCCATATATGTGTAGGTTATTTCTAGATTCTATAGTTTGCCTTTATTCTATTTGTCAGTCCTTGAATTAATATCACCTTGACTTGATTATTACTGTTTATAATAAGTTTGATATCTATGGATGTATATTCCATAATTTCGTTCTTCTTCTTCCTAACTGTCTTGGCTATTCTTGGCTTTTTCAACTTTCGTATAAGTTTTAAAATCAGCTTGTTGATTTTATTGAAAAAAAAACTGCTGGGATTTTTCATTGTGATTTCACTAAACCTATACAGATCAATTTAGGAAAGAAGAAAAACTGACATCTTCATTGAATCCTCCAATCCATAAACAACAGTATATATACTTCTATTTAAGTTATCTTTAATTTTTCTATGTAATGACTTATAGTTTTCTATGTAGAGTTACACATATCTTTAGTTAGATTTATCCCTACATATTTGATGTTTTTTGACGCAAATTCAAATCATATATTATGTTAATTTTGTCACTGTTACTTTACAGAAATACCACTACGTACTGAAAGGAAAACTGCTAAATTCACTTATTAATCCTAACAATTTTCTAAGTACATAAGTATGTCATCCATAAAAATGATACTTTTTCTTTTCTAGTCCTTATACTTTTCATTTATTTTTCTTGCATTATTATACCGGATAGAACAACCAGCCGGTCCCTCCATTCGGGGTCCCTGACTTCCCACAACAATACTGAATAGGAAAGATGATGAAAGATATTCTTGATTTCTCATCTCACAAAGAATGTTTTAATATTGCACTATTAAATATGATGTTTGCTGTGGGTTTTGTAGCTAATGTTTCAAACTCTGCAAGTTTTTCTCTGTTCCTAGCTTGCTCAGAATTTTAAGAAAGAACAAATACTGAATTTTATCAAATGCTTTTCTTTTTTTTTTTTTTTTTTTTTTTAGACAGTGTTTTGTTCTTGTCGCCCAGGCTAGAGTGCAATGGCTCGAGCCCAGCTAAGTGCAACCTCTGTCTCCCGGGTTCAAGTGATTCTCCTGCCTCAGCCTCCCGAGTAGCTGGGATTACAGGCATGCATCACCATGCCTGGCTAATTTTATATTTTTAGTAGAGACAGGGTTTCTCCATGTTGGTCAGGCTGGTCTCGAACTCCCGACCTCAGATGATCCACCCACCTCAGCCTCCCAAAGCACCTCCCAAAGGATTACAGGCGTGAGCCACTGCGACTGGCCCTATCAAATGCTCTTCTTAGCATTTGGTCATCTTGGCTTTTAGCACTGCCATTTCAGCATTAACATATTAACCTATCCATAACTTTTCTCCTTTATTTTATTAATATAGTGAATTACACTGATTGATTTTTCACTGTTAAACCAACCTTATATCCTGGAAAAATATGAATTGGGTCAAAATATATTAATTATCCCTTTGTGTTATAGATATAATTTGATAATATGTTATTTAGGACGTTTCCTCCATATTCATGAGCGATTTGGCTGTTATTTTTTGTTTGTAATCTAGTGTGTTTTGTGAAATGTGATCTAATCAAAGAAATGAGCACATGCTCCTGCTATGACTAAAATCTATTAGTCAAGGATATGGATGACAACCACATCCTTGTCATGTTGTAGTATCAAGATTACACGCTAGCCTTACGTAACAAATTGTGAAGTGTGTCCTTTTCAGAGTTTGTGGATTACATTTTTAGTTTGACAGTTTATTTTTTTCTAGCACATCAGAGCTATGTTTCCTTTGTCTTCTACCTTTTTAGTTTCTGTGGAAAATGAAACAATCCGTTTCTGGCAACCTCATAATTGCTCCTTTGAAAGTAATATTCCACTACCCCTCATTACTTTTAATTCTTTCTCTTTGATTTTGGTTTTCATAGTTATACTATGGTACACTTAGGTGTGATGTTCTTTTAATGTTACTCTGCTTGAGATTTATAATACTTCCTGAATCTGTGCCTTAATGTCTTCTATCAACTTCTAGAGATTTCTCAGCCATTGCTTCTTTAAAGACTGCTCCTGCTACACTTACCCTCTCCTCTCCTTCTAGGACCTTAATTACTTTTTCAAAACATTTGTGCCAGATTACAGATGGGAGATTAAAAAGGTTTTGACCTTGCATCCCTTTGACAACCAGGGTGGAGGGAGGGCTGTGTCTTCTCTCCGCGACTCTGAGCAAGCTGTGTGACACGGCTAATCAACAGAATATGGAAATGTGATGTTATGCCAGGGTCTGGGCCCACATCTTCAGACACTATGAGTCCTCACACTTCCTCTTTCTTGAAATGTTTGCTCTGGCAGAAAGTAGCTGCCATGTAATTAGTCCAATTACCCCTAAGACTTCCCTGAGACTGCCATTTATGGAGACAGAAAAATGTTGGCACCTAAGAGTGCAGAAGCCATCTTGGAGGTTCCAGCCCTGGGAGATGACATGAGATGGACCAAGACCCGGGACATAAGGCTCCAGTGCCACTATCCCAGCCATTTTTAAGCTGTCTGAACCATTCCAATCACAGACCAAGACACTGTAGAGCACAGGCAAGCCAAACCTGATACACCCTGACTGAATTCCTGATTCTCAGAATCATGAGCATTAAAAATAGTTGTTTTATGCCAATAAGTTTTGGGGTCATTTGTTACTGGAAAGTTAATCCTCCTTGGAGGCCCCGAGGGTCCCTACACATTCTTACTGATGTCTCAAGAACACAAAGCCCTGACTACTCTTTGCCTAGGACATATCCCAGGGCTCTGTTTGCAGCTAGCAAACTTAAGGGATGAGTTACATCTCTGTCCAGCAGGTGGCTAGAAACACGAGTCACAGATCACCTTAATGTATTCAGTGAGTGAGATATTTCAAAGTTGGGATTTATTTCTAAGGCATAGCACTTTAGGATTCCAAACGAAGCCTGAATGGCTTACCAGCACCAACCTTCCAGCCTTGCTGGGCTCTAAACACCTGTTTTTGTTTCTCTATCCCTAAGTGTCCATAAAAAGCTCTGCTCATCTTCTAATTCACCTTTCCCAGAATCAGTACTTGCTACTAAGAAGAATAGTAGCCTGAAGTGCTGGGCTTATCTCTCTGCCTCAATAGCATTCAGATACATTTGAATACATACATGTCTTTTATATTTTGAATAATTTTTCTCATTTTTTAGATCATCAATCCAAATTACTTTAGCCAACATTACTGAAAGTGGAACTCCTCCACAAACAGATTTAATATGTTTAATACTTAAGGCATTTAGAAGTTCTGTTTTTTCCCCTTTCCCTCCACTATAGGCTAAATCCACATAGAATGTTTGTTTTTGAAACAGGCACTCGACCAGGCATCTTTAAAGGTGATACGCATTTTCAAATAAACCGAAAAGATAACACTTTGCTAATCTAGTGAAACATCTTCATAAAATATCATTTGCACAAAAACATTTTATTTGAAGTAGCAAAGACATCTGGAATACAACAACTTAAAAAAAATCTTTTTAAAGAAATAAAGTAATAAATCAGAGGAGAAGAGAAAAGCTATATCAACTTTCATATTTTAGTATCTTCCTCTTCTAATTGTCTCTTAAGTATTTACTAAGATTACCTAGAAATAGTGTCATTTACATACATGACTTGGGTTTTAAAAACATTCCAAACATAATAGATTTTTTTTTCTGGTATTCTTTTTCTCTTGGAAAACTATGTAATTTTATTAAAATTTGTAGTGAAAGTCTGAGAGAAACATCATGTCTACCAACACTTACAGTGGAAAATACGAAAATCAATATACGGGTGAGAACCTCTTCTTTCTGATTCAAATCCTGCTCGGCTCCTTACACGTACATCTCCTGGACAGAATCAAGAATAAAACATAAGTTTAGAAGGTTATCGCTCGGGAAGAAGCTTCCATAAGCAACAAAGGTCCATGTGGTATCATATTCGTAAGTGACAGCCCACTAATGATATATGTGGAACAGGTAGTTAGGAGCTGATTTATTTGAAAGAGTTCACAAAATTTCAGTAATGAACAGTAAGGCTGAATGAGGAGGACTTTTTAAAATCTACCCCTACAATAATTATTATAATCTATATTTTAATAAGTTAGCCTTTTGAAATAGGATTCAAGTATATGATAAGATGACCTAACATGTTACTCATATGGGCAACATTTTTTTTTTTTTTTAAAAAGGCCATTGGGAAACAGTATCTGTTTTACAGGAGGTTGAAAATCCTCAGCACAAAACTTGAGCCGACTGTGCCTAGCACTATAGTATGGGCTAAAAGGGATATGAAAAATGGAAAATATATTACTTATTTTCAAGCAGTTTGCAATTTCATAAATGTGTAAAAACTTAAAATGTTAAAGATTTTGTTTTAAAGTCAACCTGATTAATCACTCTTTTCTCACTGACAGCAGGTACACCCAAGGCCTTTAGCTGAGTCTTAAACTTTGGTCTTTGTAAGCTCAGTGTGGTTCCTACATGTGCCCACATTACTTCCACATTTATTTTTCTATACAGCAACATAACCATAGCAACCATGGTCTAGACGCTCTTTTTTGTGTTTTGCAGGCATTATTTTATTTTCTTCTCTCGTCAACCTTCAGAGATAGGAATCTTAATCCTCATTTTACAGATTCAAAAACTTGACTTTGAGAAGTTAAATAGCATGCTCCATGCCACAAAGCTAGTACAAAGGGTGAGTCAGGATTTAAACCCAGCTCCGTGAGTTCCAAAGACAGCACTTTTCCCAGTACACTTTTATAGCCTCCAAGTTCATAACCTTTAAATCTTCAGCCTCTATTCCTGTGCTCTCGCAATTTGGCTTGCTTAGAGGGCACTCCTGCTTACTCTGTTTCTCTCAGTAAGACTATCACTTCCTCCAAGGCTCACTTCATCGACTATAATTCCATCCCACAATGACTAGTCACCTGTCCTGTGGCCATTCCTTCACGCTGCAACAAACGTTAACAAGTCAAGCACTGGAAATACAGCAGAGGGCAAAATACATAAAGTCCCTTCACTGTCCTCATGAAGCTTATCTTTTTGTGTGATGACACAAATAATAAATACGAAATTTCAGTGGAAGATGATGAGTTACATGGACAAAACTAAAGGTAAGAGGAATAGCAAGAGAGGAGCAGGGGAGGGTGACTCATTAGTGCAGTCAGAGAAGGCCTCACTGAAAAGGAGGTGTCTGGGCAGGGACCTGAAGGAAGCGAGGCAGGAGCCAGGGAGGAAGAGGCTTCCAGGCATGAGGAAGAGAGAGCGTAAAACTCCCCGAGACAGAAGCATGCTTGGCACGGTCAAGGGCAAGCCAAGAGGCCGGCGCAGCAGGAGCAAGGTGAGTGAGGGGAACCGGTGGGGGTGGGGTGGAGAGGCAGTGGGGTCAGATCATGCTAGATATTTGCGGCCATCAAAGACTTATGAATAGAAAGTCAGATTATGTCTGAAAAGGTTCCCTCTAGGTGTGATGAGAACAGAGTCAGTCAGGGAACACAGGTAGACACAGGGCCTCCAGTTAAGGAGTAAGTAATAAATGTGGTGGTAACAGCATTGGTGTGGTGAGATTTGAGTGTATTTAAAGGTATCAACCAGTAGGATCTGCTGATGAATTCAATATGGAGTGTGTAAGAAATAGGAAGTAAAAAATTGACTCTGAGGTTTCTGACCTGATGACAGGAAGAATGGAGTTATATTTACTGAGATGGCAAAAGACTGCAGAACAGACAGACATGGGGAACACAAATGTTTTGCTTTAGACATGTTAAGTTTGAGATATCCATAACATTTACATGGAGATGTTTTACAAAGTTAAAGAAAATATGAATGCAAAGCTCTGTCTTAAGGACAGCGGAATCCTGAACATGTTTATTAGAGAAAGATGGAGACAGCAAGGAGAAAAAGGCTGTGCATTCATGGGGGGAAAATATGTACTGGAATAGAAAAGAACTGAGGCAGGTAAGATACACAAGATAAAATAAAGAGGACAAAAAGGAATAGGAGTTAAAACAGAACCTTGGGGAACATTTCAGCTTAAAAGTATGAAAAGGAATTAGTGAAGGTGGCAAAGGAGAAAACAAAAGTAGGTGAAGAATAAGGATAGATCAGTATCAGAAAGTTGAGGGAGGAATTCTGAGCTGAGGAGGAGTCGTAGGAGAGTCTTCTAACAAAAAACGAATAAATGTGCCTGTTGGAATCTTAATATGCATGTTTAATACTATGAGTTGAAGTGCAAGAATGAAGGAGACATGGATGAAGACAGAAATCTGGCACAGAGAAAAAGAAAATTAGAAATATATATGCACATATCTAAATTCATTTCACCTTCTGGAATTGACTAATACATAAAAAATTTAAGCACCAGAACTAGAAGTCAAATGGTCTTCCTTGCCAGCCAGCTGAGAACAAAATACATCTAGTCACAGGATGATCTGAGCAGGTATTTCATGGCCTCACCTTTGTCCATGCTGGCATTCATCTATTTGGTATTTAGCCACTGTACAAATCTAACACTATTTTCTATGAAGAATGTTCAAGATGCAATTTGAAACTGTGTACTAATGACAGTGTCCCAGTTATTAGGCCAAAGATTTCTCAATTATCTGTAACTCTAAAATGCTTCTCTTGATTCACATCACATTCAATATTTGTTTCTAGACTCTAAACTCCATGAATAGGTTATTTCTGCTACAAACAGCAATGAAAAGCTACCTAATGAAAGATACCTCAAGCTCAAATAACAACAGATAATAACAAAATTAACTGATATTGGTATAAAATAAATAATGCTTACCTAGCATACGAATGTATAATGCAGTCTGATCAGAACTGTCATAGGAAATAGCTCCACGCCTCTAGAAAAAAAAAATATGCATTATAATACATGACAATTAAATATGATATAAAATTCAACTCAACAAACATGTATTCATCATTTATTATTTGTGAAGCACTGTGCAAGAGAAGCTGGATATACAAAATGAAATTAGATATGGTACCTGTTCTTGAAATCTCTGGGGAATGGGGACAACAAATAATTCTAATACAGTATGGTTAAGAACTACCATAAAAATGGATACAAAGAGAGACACATGCAGCCTCTCTTTGGAAATTTAATCTGTTTGAGTAAGTCGGTAAAGGTTTTGGGGTGACATCTGTGTTGACTCAAAAGGGATCAATAGGAGTTGCCAAATATTAATAGAAAAGAAAGGAAAGGACAATCCACTGGCTTTCCTGCTGCATCTCTTTGGATCCCAGTCCACGCTTCATATAAGAGCAAAAGTAAGCACTTCAGCTGCTGCTCAAACTCCTCCAAAGGCTCCCCATCACACTTGGGGCTCCCCAAGCTTAACTTTCGAGAGTCCTCTGTGACCTGCCTACCTCTGTGCCCTCTTGTACTGTGGCCTCCCCCACTGCTAGGAGACAGCCAAGCTGGCCTCCTTGCTTTTCCTCATCTACACCAAATATACAGCCTTTCCAATTGCTGTTCCCTCGTCCTGGATCACTGCTTCACTATTCCCTTCTTACCTTGCAGCTTCTAGACAAAGCGTCATCTCTTCAGAGAGAGATTACCTGACTATGAAATCTATAGCCACCTAGAAGCCACCCTCTTCCAAAGCTCCCTACGTCAGTCCTCTGTGTAGCATGCGGCTGAAGTTGTCTTGTCTGCATGTTACTAAAAGCTCCACAAGAGCAGAAACTTTGTCTATCTTAGTCATCACTGCATCCCTGGTCTCTAAAACAGGATCTATTATTTAGTAAGTTCTAAATAAAAATTTGGTAAATGAATGACTAAATGGACTTACTACAAATAAATAATAACTAATAAATATATTGATGAACAAATTAGTGACTAACAGAATGGATATAAGTGAGGATAGATTTAAAAATGAGGAAGATAAAATTGACCAAACCACAGTTTAGACATAGAATCTAAGTTCTGTGGAGGCAGGGTCTTCAGTCACTGCTATTTTCCCAGATCTAGGATAAATCCCAACATTTAGAACAGTCCCTAGCATGTCAAAAGTGATCAGTAAAATCAGTTGAATTAACAAGCAAAAAAAAAAAAATAATAATGTTTAAGTAGTAATAGGCCAGGCATGGTGGCACACACCCGTAATCCCAGCTACTTGGGAGGCTGAGGCAGGAGGATCCCTTGAGCCTAGGAGTTGGAGGCTGCAGTGAGCTATGATGGTACCACTGCACTTCAGCTTGAGAGACAGAGTGAGACCCTGTCTCAAAAAAAAAGGGGGAGGGTGGGAAATGGACTAGCACTATGGGATATGAACAAAATAGTGTGACATTGCAAAGAAACAGAGAAAATAATCAATAGAGACTCTAGAAGCAAATCCAAGAGTACACAGTGATTCTGTATATGATAAATACAGGACTTAGAATCTGTGGAGGAAACATTGATTTTTAATAAATAATGTTAGATTAAGTGGTGCTATCTAGAAAAACATAAAGCTACATTACTACCTTCCTGCTCCAAAACATATTACACATGGAACAATGTTTAAATGTTAAAAATTAAAGCATGAAAGTATTAAAAGAAAACAGGACTATATTTGTAAAAGTCTTAAATAGGAAGGCCTTTCTAACTATCCTATAAAAATCCCTAAGTCAGGAAACACTGACAAATTTGGCCACTTAAAAGTTAAATTATGATGGTAAAAGATACCATTAACAAAGTAAAGGATAAACTTCAAACACAGAAACGTGAGTTCAACTGATACGACAAAGGGCTAATTTTCCTCTACTATCTCCCCACCAAAAAAAAATTTTAAGTGTCTTACAAATCTAGTTAGAAAAAGACTAAAGAGCTGTAGAAAAATAGGTAGGACATAAACATACTATTCACAAGGGAAAAATAAATAAATACAAAAAAATGCTTGACTTCATTAACAAAAGAAATACATATTAAAGCAATGAGATTGTATTTTTACATATCAGATTAATGATCGTGTTCCCTCACAAAATTCTGGCATGGGATTTACAACTCCTCAACACATACCTACAAATCTAAAAAAAAAAAAAAAAAAAAAAAAAAAAAAATCACATTTTTTACTCTCATCATATTGAAAATTTACTTAAAGCCCTCACTTGGATTTAGTGTGCAACAACTACCCAAAATATTAAGTTATTATATCCTTAATGCTTGACTTTTAAGAGAAAAATATCAATTAAAATCTTACATGATTTCACAAGTCCTTAAAAAAACACAGTTCATGAAATATAAGAGGAAAAAAAATTTCAAACAAAAATAAAATTCTAACTATCACCACTGGGTGTCTCCAAGGAGGCTGAGGGATACAGAGGTAGGAGAGGGGCTTTTCAATGTTTATCTTTGTACTTTTTGAGTCTTGCAGTGTGTGTAATTATCATATATTCACAAAATAAAATTAAAATTGAAAAGTAAAATAAAAATCTACTACAAAGAAAAGCATGATCTTAAATCCCAAGGGACCAAATCATATAGACTACACTCCTGGTATCATGCTTAAAGTGTCTTCCACTAATAGAATATCCTAAGGAAGCCTCCCGCAGTGTTTCATGTTATTTATTCTGGAGGAAACAGCCACTGTTAAAAGGCACCACTCACAGCGACTGTGAGAATCCCCTCCCCAACATATTTAGCTTACTAGATTACAGGTCTCTCCTCAACACCACCGATCTAGGGGTAAACCTAGTAGCCTAGGAAGGGCATATGTGGCAATAAATATTTCTATCAGCTAAAGCAAATTAATGACACTGCAGATACTATGTAATAACTTGTCATGACCTATCAATTTGATAGTGTCCAGTAACAACTCAGATAAATAACTTGTTAAAATAAATTTTAAGGTGTTATCTCCAACAGTTCTCTTTAGGAGGGGAGTTGACATTATTATTATGTTGTTTTTTTTTTTTTAATGTAGGAAGGGTATTTACTATAACAGTTGCTAGTTAGAAAGGTAAAATATGTATCACTTCACACATTAATGATTGTGAAAGACTGACCAATATTATTGGCACTCTGTTAAACATCACAAAATAATATTAAGTCAAAAACTGGGTAATGCACATAGTCTAGATAACACCATGGCATATTAAACTTATTAAGGTAATCATTTTAGCCTCATTTATAGAAGCACTAATTTAGATATTAAAATGGTAGGGTCTGTATTATCTTAATTTGTTAAGCAAAAAAGGCAGAGTTTAATTTTAAAATAGATACAAATTACACAGGGCTGTGCAAAATATCCAAGTTTTTCTATTCATTATAAGGTACTAATTTAAGTAAGGTTAGTCTACAAATACTTAGCTTAAATGCTATACTGAACCACAAGACATAGCTTTTATGAAATAAATCCAAATGAGACCAAAACTGTTTTTAAAGAATGGATTTTAAAATATATATCTGAACCCATCAACAAATACATCCTGAGTGATAATTCATTCACCTACCCACTTAAGAATTAAAATTAAAATGAATATTAAGCTCTCTCACTAGGTAGAATAATCTAAAGTAGGTAGGTAGAATAATCTACAGTAACTCATTTTGGAAAAAAAACTATAAATTATGAGTTCTAACAATAAAAATTTGACCTCGGTGATCATGTTGTTTTAAAAATAATTGTATCTACTTTTATATAAGACTGCTGCACATGTAACAAAGATTTCTTTAAAGATTATCATTTTGAAAATCATATACTACTAGAATTTTCTTTTTAATTACAGTAAAACAAATTTCATCAAAATCCTGTGTCACACTGTCAGTCATAAAACTCTCAGAGCTATCACCCACATTCCCACCTCAGTTCACCAGTGAATGGAAATAACTGAGAGGCTTCTACTCGTGACTTTTCTAATTTAGCCATCCTGGGAACAGCTTGTAAAGCAAACTAGTATAGGTCAAAACATGGGCGAGGCTGAGCTAATCAGAAACTGACAGCAGTAGCACAAACAAGTTAAACTGTAAAGCACCAAAGAACCCACTGCCTCACTAACAGGAGTTCTGAGTGCCCTGGTAAGACTCACCTTGAATTAGGGTGAATCATGCTTCCACAAAAGATTTGACTTGAAGGTAAATGATAAAAGGTGTAAAAGTTGTTCCCAATATTAGTTAATACATAACTTTTAAAGACAGACATGTTTTAAAACCCAGCAAAGATATTTTAAGTGCCATTGTTTTTATTCTGTTCCAAGTTTTCCACTAAATGATTTATTAGCAAAAGCAAGTGCATTTCCATTACATGGTAAGAGTAATAATATATTAACTAACACTTGCTGTGCTCCTTGTGCCAAAAAAATGTTCCAAGTGTTTTCACACAAAATCTCACTTAACCCACACAAGATCTCTATAAAGTAGGCTTTATTAGTTCCATTTTGCAGATTCATAAACTGATGGTTAAAGGGCTTACACACAGGAGCACTGAATAAAATTTTTGGCAACACTAGCAAAAAAAACAATAATATAGCAAAAGATGAAGCCCAGCCAAAGTTGTGAAGTCAATTTCCTCTGACATAGCGAAATGAGCTTTTTCAGAGTAGTCATCTTACATATGCTAGAAAAACACGCTTGTATTTGAGTGGCTAAAGTATTCAAATATTGCACTGATCTACCAAATAGTAGCCTTCCCATTCTTCTTTCTTTTTTCACCATTTTTTAAAAAAAATAAAATATTAGCATTCTTTCTGTTTAAAAACGTGATTTTTTGGTGGTCATTGAAACGGTAAAGTCTAGAGGCCAGGTGCATTGTCTCACATCTATAGCCTCAGTTCTTTGGGAAGTTGAGGCAGGAGGATTGCTTGAGCCCAGGAGTTTGAGATCAGCCTGGGCTACATAGTAAGACCTCAGCTCTACGGGGGGGGTGAAGTAAAGTCTCTGAAAACACCCACAAGACAACTAATGCATTATTAACATTAACTTGACCTTCATTCAACAACTTGGCAAGCCAATCCTTTAAAAACAAGAAAATAGCTGTCACTGCAACAAAATTAATTCTTAACTTTTAAAACACAAAGATTTTAAAATCTGAATACATTATTTTTGTTTAAGAGATTTCTTCAATCTTATTCACTAAGAAAAGAAGACCAACTTAAGAGATAATTATGCTTAAAATGTTATGTTTAAACGTGGAAAATTACATAGCGGGTATTAAAATCTTGCTTGAGAAAAAAAATTAACTTTATAGAATCTCTGTTTCTCAGTTAAGTGATAGCCTTAAAAATTCAGTTTCTCAATCTAGAAAGAAAAAAAGCTGTGTGGTGGATGAAAGATATAATCACTTTTATAGAAGAATAGAAAAAAATAATTTCAAACAGTATAATTTTAAATATTTTTTATTTTAGTTTTAGACCCTTGTCCAGATGGCAAATGGCTAGCTAGCATTCTATCAAGAATTTCTCAAGCCTGACATTTAGAATTCAACTTCAAAAACAACATATATGTAATCCTACATTTATGTCAATATATTATAGCTAAGGTATGTATTTTACCAGTAGTAAGACCTTAAGAGAAAACATGATAGAGGGTGGTTTTTCATTTTTAAAAAGTTTATAATTATTTAGAAATCCTCAACATTACACTTTAAATACGCAAGTGTCATTAAATTTTCTCCGAGAGAATGTTTAAAATATATACACCAAAAGTATAACTTAATTTCATAATCTTAAAAGTTAAACTTCTTTAGTCATAAAAACTTCTTTAAGGCAGTGATACTGAGGAATGTTGCTTTGATATTGGGGAAAGATGCTATAAAAAGCCCTTAACAAGAAATAATGTGGGATAAGAATAAAAACTACAAGTAGTAAATTTAAGTGCTTTGGCCGACCGATGAAACTCACAGCTCTTTTAATCAGAGAATAAAAACTGAGGCAAAAGGGGGAGAAAATCGTCGAGCTATTTAATTCCTATCAAATATGTAAACTAATAATGATGAATGTCACCATCCTAAAAATAAAGATGGCCTACCTTAGAGGTGATCCACTTGATAAGAACCAAGGCCAGACACCAGATCAATGTAATTCCCATTGGATCAATCAAAAGCCCGCTGCATAATCTCTCTCTTCTACTAGGGAGCAAGGAAAACTTCTTAGGAGTCTGATAAATAACCAGCTGTCCCGAGGCAAAAGAGAGGGGACACTGACTGCCTTGGACCTCAAGCAGCTGCCTTCCAACAGTGATCACCTGACTCCTCTGGGAATGCACTACCCAGCCAGCCTTCTTACCCAGCGCATGCTTCATGCCACAAACCCAGGGTTGGGGTAGAACTGCCTAAGTAATGTTGGAAGAGGGGAGGGAAAAGACTTTAGTGAGGGCTGACCTAACAGTCTAACAAAATGTAGGCAAAAAGAGGACTCAGGCCAGCCCCAAACACTTCTACAATCTTAATACTAACAGAGTGCCTTAAAACAACTTTCAAAAAATATGTGGCAGTACTAAAAATGTCTTCATTCTTTTCACATAGAACGGTTTCACAAGCACAGTGTTCGGTGACATTTTAAAATATTAATGCATTTTATTCCATCTTTTCAATTTTTAATTGAAATTTGTTCAACTTTTTATTTCTTTTAGGGATAGAATTACTTTATGAATGTTAGAGGCTGTCATATTATCTGTGCTTCTTAACATTATAATTCACTCATTTTGGACTTACTGAAAAAAAAGCTAGTCTAATAGCGCATTTTCAAATAATTAAGGACATATTATTTTCAAGCCCTAACTGCAATCTAACTTATATTTTTGGTACAGATCTTGTTCTCTTGGCTGTAAGTGAGCTTTCTAATAACAAAGTATGCTTCTATTCATCCATCTTCATAACCAAGAGGCTGCAGATAATACTGCTGAGAAAATGCCTTTTATGAAACTTTCATTCAAGTATTCAGCAAATACTTATCAAGCTGCTAATATGTACCAGGTTCTGTACCAGATGGCAGGGATATAAGCATCGAGTAAAAGCAGACAAGGTTCCTGCCCTTGTGGTGCTTACAATTTGGTTGCAGTGAACATTAATCAAATTATGTAAATAAACACAAAATTGTAACTGTAACAAGTGCAATGAAGCAGAGGTAGGAAATGCCAGCAAACCTGAATCTTACCTAGTTAAGAGGTGAAGGACTTCTTCCAGAATCCCTGAAATGACCCTGAGATGAAGTGTGATGGCCCAAGAATGTGAAGACGGAAGACAGATCGTGCAGACAGAAGAACAGGCGTGAGGGCCAAAGGGTGAGACAAAACCAAGCCAAGCAAGTCTGAGAGACAGAAAGACCAGGGCGGCTCAAGTGCAGGGAGGAGGAGTCAGATGACACTGCAGCCCTGGGGAGTAGAGGCCAGGCCCTATATGGGCCACCTGGGGGTGTCTTGTCTGAATTTCAATCTACTGAAGTACTGTAGCAGATTTTGCTTTTTAAAAAGACCATTTTGGTCAAGTATAGGGAGGTGGGTAGGGGCTGGATGGGCAGTCAGGCCACCACTGCAGAGGTCCCGGAGAGAGGTGAAGATAGCTTGGCCTGACTGAAGAAACACTCAGGAGGTGACTGCAGTCCAAGACAAGACGACGTCATCTGATTATCAATGTACACAAATGATCCTAAAATATTTAAAAACAACCAAAATAGTTCAAATAATAATATTATTTTCATTCTCTAATCCTCAGTACAAAGAGCTTATTTAAAAGAGAAGTCAGTTCTAGGCTTGTCAAAATGAAGTGTAAATTAAATTTATAGGTGTAAATCCAAATTTTCCTAACTTGAAACCATTCTTAATACATGGCCATAAACTTTTCACTTCTTGCTATGGAACTAACAAGTTATAACACTCATATTTGCACAAATCCAGATAACATTTTTATTTCTGCCATGAGACTAGCTTTAATATGAGACTGTCAAAGTCTCTGATTACTCTGCCTTCCAATAAGGTTCTAGCAATGAAACTTGAAGGATGCCTAGGCATGAGTCAGAGCAGCAGAGTGTATGTATCTTAGGCCAATGCTCAAGGGAAACACTGGCGGTCATCTGTAAGAGGCTGTGCAGCCTGGGCCCCGGGCTTCGAGGTCATTCTCTGCCACTCTGGCCTGGGCTATCCACTCCAAATCAGCCTACTATCTTGATGCTTGGCCCAGTGATGCTACCCTTCCCACCTTCACATTTCTCTTTCAATCAACTGCTCAAAAAGAGTCAAGTTTTGAAAAGCAAATACAAGATGGCTATTTTTGGTACAATACTTAGAAAATCATAATTGAGATGATTTAAAAAGACGCAGTAAGAAAGACAGTTCTAAAAGTTGTCTCACTGAAATGAATTTCTATCTAGATTATTTCTACCATCTCAAAACTCTACTGGGCTTGAAGTTGAAAGCCTAGATTTATTTCCCAGCTTTACTGCCATGAGCAAATCACCACTTCTCTGTGCCTTATTTTCCTCCCCTTCATGGGAGGTAAGTGGTATCCATAAATAGCTAGCTCATAGTGGACTCGCAACAAATTTTTGTTAAATCAGAATTAAACTCTACTGTATTTAAAACCTAGAAATGAGAATGCCCTAACCACTCTAGCTTCACCTTAACTCAACTTAACTGCAATCACAACGGTCCATGAAGAGAACTTGCACTGTGTTTGCAAGTGCCCCGAGAAACCTTCTCCGATTCTCAGCAGGACGAGGCTCTTGGCTTTCGTTTCTCATGCTAGTTAATAGGTTGGCTCCCTAAAATGGTTCCCCCAGCATCCACTTCCTAATTTCTACTAATGTCTGACACGGTAATACAGAGATAATCAAGACACAAGACTCCCCCAGATCAGAAAATTTCCTATTAGAACAGAAAAGGCTATTGAGTTTATGCCTAAAGTCATAAAGCTTTCATTGCTAATGACACATTTACATCACTCAAATCTTACAAAAATCTCAGGCAACACAGTTTTTCTTAAAGTAGTAATCTAAACTTTCTCAGTGTCATAAACCTAATGGCTATAAAACTCTTTCTTATTTTGAGATACATTTAGGACTACTTATCTTGGTGATTTATAATTAAATTTTAATAATAATAAAATTTCAATAAGATGAAATAAAACAAATGCTGTTTCAAATTAATATAAAATCTCTTTTACAATAAATATTATGCTTATACCTTAGATAATTCTCCTAAAAGTTTATTTTTCCAGAGTTGGATCATGTAGTTTATCATTCTACAAAGCTACCTCTTTTACACTAATAACAAATGTATTCTTTTACATTAACTGTTTTCGTAGTTGTCTCAAATCCTTAGTGAAACATGGCAAAGTAATACATCAGGTGACTATTCTAGAAAAATTAATGCATAGGATACACTTAAAATTTTCAAAAACAGAATCTGATACTATAAGAAGAAAGTATAAAACTTTTTACCTTTCTGGGGTTTATAAGGCTAATATCAGAAAAGCTGAGTTAAAAGTAGACCTCACTATTTTATGAGTGTGATCAATAGAAAAGAAAATATGACTTTGTTCATTGTTTCTTAGAGAAGTAATCCAAGAGAAAATTTTATCCCTGGGGCTCTCTGCCACTCACAGGACACCTGTCAATCTTGGCAATAGCCTTCAGCTATCCATACAGAGACTCGGCGTGTCCCTCTCTTGCCCAAATTAGGCTAACCTCATCTGCATTGACATCAGTGTCTATAATTTTGGAATCCCATGGACAGAAATAGTCTATCACAGAGTTCTTTATACAAATGTAATGTCTGCAGAAAACTATAACCAAATTTATGACAGAAAATATGTGAACACTATAGTAAAAACCCTCCAACTGTGCTCTCATCATTTTGAATTCCAGCCCACTTTAATAACAAGTAATAAATCACAGTAAGGTTTTGGTTTATTTCTTTTACTAAAAACGAAGGCTTTTTATTCTTCAAATGGTATGAATTTTAAGTGACATGAAACTAAGAAAAAAGCTTCCATAACTATCAAAAACTTATTTAAAAGCTATGGTACTATGGGAGTTTTGCCATTCAATTAAGACCTTTCTGTAATACTGACTTAAAGCTCTGAACTTTTTGTCATGTAGTATTTGAATATTTGATGAAAATGGCATGTGATTCCTCCTAGTATAAAGAAGTAAAAAAAACCAAAAACCTTGACACTTTACCAATAATTCAAGGCTTCAGGTCCCAGAAAACATCATCTTATGATACTAAAAGCACTTAAAAAGTCTCTGGTGACATTCTTAAGAACCAAACAGACAAACAGAGCCCCATGCTACAATTAGGCACACTCCTAGCTGAACAAACACACCCAGAGATAATGTATTTGGGCGGAAATACTTTCCCACCCAATTCTTCAAACTAGTGGAAGAATTCTAGAAGTAACCAACAGGACTCTTCATTGGATCTTGTCTTGTTCCACAGTTTATTTACTGGCATGTAGGTCAGAAAAACACATAGCAAATCTGCATATAAAACAAAAGGTATATCAGCATGCTGAATTACAAAATTAAAAAAAAAATTAAAGGTATGTCAGTATGCTGAATTTCAAAAATTTTAAAAAATTGTCTGCATTTGATATAAAATAAATTGCATACCTATAAAACAATGAAAATAAGTTTTAAAAGTTTTCTTAAAGGCTAAGATGTTTAAATTCTAAAATAATGAGAGATAATAAGTGAAGACAATCTTAGGAGAGACAATGAGATCAGGTACGTTTCCAAATCAAGGATGTTCCACTATCAATACAGGTCACATAAGAAGAATGAATTCAGTTCTGAATACCACTGCAGATGATACATGATTACATGACATATTTTAATGTCGACAGGGACACAATACAAGGAATAGTTTTACAACTGAAGCTTCAGGCAAAGAAACATAAACAAGGACAGAATAGGTGTTAAACTGTTGTAATATAAAATAACCTAAGGAGAAGTTTAACTTTATTTTGGGAAATTACATAAGGCAGAAGTAGGACCATGGGCACAAGTTTGTTAAAAACAGAATTTGACTCTTACTTCCTAAGAACTTTCTAGAGTTTATTACAACTTTCTACAATTAAAATCATGTAAGTATCTGCCTCAAACTAGTCTCTGTTCAGGGGCTTTTTGGTTAGGCTTGAACAAATGACTTTCAAGGTCTCTGCCAGTTCTAAGGCTCTACAGTACTATAACTGACAGCTCATAAGTGCTTATAGGCCAACAGTTTTAATTTTAAATTTTAAACTTAAGGCAAACTTGAACCAAATCATGACAAATTTTTGTGCTAGTCATCTGAAAATGCTATCACTCACAACTCTGTGAAATGAAAAATGGAAACATTCTTTTTCCATAGACAAAAGATAAATAAGATTAGCACATCATGGATGTATCTTCTTCAATTTAATAATGAAAGAAGTCTTTCTAAGAAAGCTACTGTTATCAAAGTCTCCTCAATGGGCCAGTGCACCCACCACCACACCCCAAAAGACCAGGCCACATTAACTTCCTCAAAACTACTATGGCAACTAAGTGGTTACAATGTTTATCTTGAAAGATACTTTTTTTAATGAGACTGATTTGTAGGTGAGGGAAAATAAAAAACTTCACCTATAAGTAGTATTATAAACAGACCAATACTTGTAGGCAAATATAAATTATAACATAGACATTAAGGAGAAAAACACCAATCTTGGCAGAAATAGGATACATTTTAAAAGAAGGCTTCTGAATAAAAGAATGACAACTGTCCATAATTGCCTCCCTCTCCAAACCAGCATAGAAGTCCAAAAATTTTCTGAAGTATACTTGAGGCACTTTGAATTGAATAGTACTTCTTCATCTCCACATGTAACACTGCAAAAGGGAGACACACACACAGAGATTGAGATCTTCACTGTGTTAGGCACAAGGGAAATAATGTGAACGAGGCACAGTCCTTGCCCTTACACAGCTTAGGTTTTCGTAGGGGCTACAAACAATCAGCATAACAACAAGTAATTACAATTACATGTAAATCCAGAGTACTATAAGTACCAAGTAGGACAATTAACCCAGGATCTGGTAACATCAAAGAAGACTACCAGGAAAAATGCCACAATGTAATTTCATCCTTAAAAATGATGAATAAGAGCTTGTTAGGTACAGGCAGTGGGGAAAAGCGCCCCAGGCAGAAAAAGCAACATGTGCAAATTATCAGAGGTGAGCTAAATCTTAGCCAATGAAAAACATAAACAAGGTTCAATAAATTATAAGGTAACTGGTACTGGACTAGCTCTTCCATTATATAAACAACTAAAAAGTTATCAATATGAGATACATGAAATATTGTTTTCAGATGTTAGACAGCAAGTACTGCAGGACTTTGATCCCTGAGAGAATGGAAAAAACCAAGGTAAGCCCTAACATTGCCCAGGCTCCTTCCTATAGGCAGTGGCCCAACCTGAAAGCAAGGCAGAGCAATCCTGCAGAGCGCAGAGGTCTCACAAAGCTAAGAATACAGAGACTGCAGCTCAGGGAGGCTGAGGTACCTGGAATTTGTAGGGCTGAATGCCAGAGAGGAGGGAGCAGTGAGAACAAGGAGCTCCAGAAGTCTGAGGGTGGATCCCCTTCAATCTTTGGCTGAATACTAAGCTGAGTATGTGCAGGATGAGACTCCATGAGGCCAGAAAAATAGTAACTACCAGGGAAAGAGCAACTACAGGAGAGTTCAGAGTCCCAACGAACCACAGAGAAGAGACCTCAGGGAATATCTGGGACAGTCCATGGAGATTCCAGAAATGCCCTACCTTAGGAGGTACTGACAAGTGAAAATGTGCTAGCAGCCCTCACTCTTTCAGCGCCTCCTCAGTCTCTGGTCTTAGCCTCCACTCTGGCGGGGCTTGAGGATCCCTGCAGCCCGCCAAGGCACCGTGGGATCCCCTCTCTGGGCTGGCTGAGGCCAGAGCCTCCTCCCTCTGCTTGCCGGGAGGTGTGGAGGGAGAGGCAGGGGCGGGAACCCGGGCTGTGCGCTGCGCTGGCGGGCTAGTGTGAGTTCCAGCGGGCGCCAGCGCGCTCTCGGCTGGCCCTGCACACGGAGTGGCTGGCCGGCACCGGCCCAGGGCGGTGAGGGGCTTAGCACCCAGGACAGCAGCTGAGGTGGTTGTGCCGGGTCCCGCAGCAGTGCCAGCCTGCGGCGCTGCACTCAAATTCTGGCCAGGTTTGGCTGCCTCCCGGCAGGGCAGGGCTCTGGACCTATAGCCCGCTGTTTCTGAGCTCCTCCCCCTGCGGTGGGCTCCCACTGGGTCCAAGCCTACCGGACAAGTGCCGCCCCCTGCTCCATGGCGCCGGGTCCCATCCACAGCCCAAGGGCTGAGGAGTGCAGGCGCGGCTGCGCTTGGGACTGGCTGGCAGCTCCGCCTGCAGCCCTGGTGCAGGATCCACTGGGTGAAGCCAGCTGGGCTCCTGAACTGGATGGGAACTTGGAGAACTTTTATATCTAGCAGGAGGATCATATGTGCACCAATCAGCACTCTGTGTCTAGCTCAGAGTTTGTGTACACACTAATGGGTACTCTGTATCTAGCTAACCTAGTGGAGACTAGGAGGACTAGCACTCTGTGACTCTGTGTCTAGCTCAAGGACTGTAAATACACCAATCAGCACTCTGTCTAGCTCAGGGTTTATGAATACACCAATTGGTACTCTGTATCTAGCTAACCTAGAGGAGACTTGGAGGACTAGCACCCTGTGACTGGCTGTCTAGCTCAAGGATTATAAATGCACCAATCAGCACTCTGTGTCTAGCTCAAGGTTTGTAAATACACCAATCAGTACTCTGTGTCTAGCTCAAGGTTTGTAAATACACCAATCAGTACTCTGTATCTAGCTAACTAGCACTCTGTGACTCTGTGTCTAGCTCAAGGTTTGTAAATACACCAATCAGTACTCTGTGTCTAGCTCAAGGTTTGTAAATACACCAATCAGTACTCTGTGTCTAGCTCAAGGTTTGTAAACGCACCAATTGGTACTCTGTATCTAGCTAACTAGCACTCTGTGACTCTGTGTCTAGCTCAAGGATTGTAAACATACCGATCGGCACTCTGTCAAAATGGACCAATCAGCTCTCTGTAAAGTGGACCAATCAGCTGTCTGTAAAATGGACCAATCAGCAAGATGTGGGTGGGGCCAGATAAGGGAATAAAAGCATGCTGCCCCAGCCAGCCCCAACCTGCTCTGGTGCCCTGCCATACTGTGGAAGCTTTGTTCTTTCACCCTTTGCAATAAATCTTGCTGCTACTCCCTCTTTGGGTCCATGCTGCCTTTATGAGCAATAACACTGCAAAGGTCTGCAGCTTCACTCCTAAAGCCAGCGAGACCACGAACCCACCGGGAAGAACGAACAACTGCAGACACGCTGCCTTTAAGAGCTGTAACACTCACCACAAAGATCTGCAGCTTCACTCCTGACAGCGAGACCACGAACCCACCAGAAGGAAGAAGCTCTAGACACATCTTAACATCTGAAGGAACAAGCTCTGGACACCCCATCTTTAAGAACTGTAACACTCACCACGAGGGTCTGCGGCTTCATTCTTGAAGTCAGTGAGACCAAGAACCCACCATTTCCGGACACAGTACTAGGCCATCAGTGTAGAAAGCTGTACTGGAAACACTAATGAAACTTAAAATAAGCGTAAAGGGATCAGGTGGATCTGCAAGTTCCTAAACTGCCTACCAGAACAGTACTTAACATTCTTTAAAAGATGACAAATCAAGAATTACAAATTAGTAGAAAAAATAAAAAAGTCACCTCAAACTTGGGGTGGAGGGGAGTGTTCAATAAAAACCCAAAAATGATTAAGATAACAGAATTGGTAGACAAAGACTTCTTAAATGTTATGGTAAATATGTCCAAAGACCAGATTTAAAAGAGAACATGTACACAATGAAAGAAAAAAAAACTAAAACAATGGATCATCTATAGCTGAAAAATACAGTGTCTATACTAAGAAATTCACAGTTGGGCTTAATAGGAAACAAAACACAATATAAGAAAAGATCAATAGAAATTACCTAACCTGATGCACACAGAGAGAAAAAAAGCCAAAACAAACAAACAAAAACATGAATCTGAACCTGTCAGCCTGCAGGACAACATAAGCAGTGGAGTAATTAGACCCCGAAAAGGAATGTAAAGGAGAGCTAACATACTTGAAGCAATAATAATGAAATATTTCTCATTTGATAACAACTATCAATCCATACATCAAAGCAGGTTAAACGAACACCAAACATAAAAAAAACACAAAGAAAACTATACCTAGATACATGGCAATCAAATGCTGAAAATCCAAAAGCAGACAATGACATTACAAGAAAATAAAACCATAGACCAATATCCCCTATAAACACAGATAAAACAATCATTAAGAAAATATTAGTAAATCAAATCCATTAGCATATAAAAAGGAAATACATTATGAGAAGTGGAGAATCTAGGAATCTAAAGTTGATTTAGCATTCAAAAAACAATAAATGTAATTCAACATTACTAGAATTAAGAAAAATCATACAATCAGTTCAATTGGTAAGAAAAATGCATTTGACAAAATTAAATAGTCATTTATGATAAACGATAAACTAAGAATAAAATAAAACTTCTTCACCATATAAAGGACATCTATTAAAAAAAATCCATAGCCATCATTGTACTTAAAATAAGACTAAATACTTTTGCCCTAAGATTACAACCAAAGTAAGTTGCTCTACCACTTCAACGTGGTATTGAAAGTCAAAGCCAATAAATACATTAAGGCCACAAAAAGAAAAAGCATAAGGCACATAAATTAGAAACAAAGAAAAAACTGTCTTTTGTGCAGACAACATGACTGTCTATGTAGAAAATCCTAAAGACCCTACAAAAGAGCTACTAGAACTAATAAAAATTAGTATGCTCAATAGACACAAGGTTGATATAAAAAAAAATCAACTATTTCTACATATTAGTAAAAAATGATTGGAAAATGAAATTTTTAAAATACCATTTGCAATCAAAACCATAAAGATAAAATACTTAAAGATAAAATTAATAGGATATATGCATGATCCACACAATGGAAACCATAAAACACAGTATGGGGTTGAATTGTATCCCCCCAAAAGATATATCAAAGTCCTAACCCCCAGGTGCCTGTAAATGTGACCTCATTTGGAAACAGGGTTTTTGCAAATGTAATCAAGTTAAGATGAGGGCATACCAGGTTAGTGTGGGCTTTAAATCCAATGACTGGTGTCCCTCTAAGAACAGTGAAATTTGGACAGACACACAAACGCACAGGGGAGAAGGCCATGTAAAGACAGAGGCAAAGATTGGAGTGATTTATTTATAAGCCAAAGAACACTGAGGATTGCTATCAACCACTAAAAAGAAGCTAGAAGAGACAACTGCCTCCTGGGAGCAAGGCCTTGCTGACAACTTGATTTCAGACTTTCAGCCTCCAGAAGTGTGAGACAGATAATTTCTGTTGTTTTAAGCCACCTAGGTTTTGATACTTTAACAGCCCTAGTTACTAATACATGTGTTTACAAATTGAAGACTCAATATTGTCAATTTTCCCTTAATTGTTCCATAAATTCAATGCCGTCTCAAAATCCCAGCAGACTTTTTTTAGAAATTTGATGCTCAACAAAGGCACCAAAGTCATTCAGGGGAAAGTATATACATGACACTGGAAAAACTATATACATATTTTTAGATGAATAAAATAAAATTTAAAATGAATCTAACACTCAATCTCATGCCATACACAAAATTAAAAATGAATTATGTATTTAAACATAAAGACTAAAATAATAAAATTTCTAAGAAAATGTATGAGAATATATCCGTAATCTAGGGTTAAGTAAAGATTTATAGACACAAGAACACTAATCACAAAAGAAAAAAAAATGTGTTAACTGGACTTCACGAAAACTAAAAACCTCTGTTCTTCAAAACACAGTGTTAAGATATAAAAAGGCACAGACTCAAAGAAAATATCTGTAGTATGTAAGTCTGATAAAGAACTTGTACCAAAAAAAGGCAGAAAAGAGAATTAGTATCCAGAAATTTTTTGAGATGGAGTCTCACTCTGTCGCCCAGGCTGGAGTGCAGTGCAGTGGCATAATCTCGGCACACTGCAACCTCCACCTCCCGGGTTCAAGCAATTCTCCTGTCTCAGCCTCCCAAGCAGCTAGGACTAAAGGCATGCACCACCATCCCAGGCTAATTTTTGTATTTTTACTAGAGATGAGGTTTCACCATGTTGGTCAGGCTGCTCTCGAACTCCTGACCTCAGGTGATCCACCCGCCTCCGCCTCCCAAAGTGCTGGGATTACAGGCGTGAGCCACCTTGCTGCCTGGCCATATTTAAAAACTCAAAACTTAATAAGACAACCCAGTTTAAAAATACAAGCTAAATATTTAAACAGACAAGTCACAATAGAAGATATACATATAGCCAATATGCATATGGATGCTCAACATGTTTATTCATCAGATAAATGCAAACTAATGTAACTACAAGATACTATTACCCACAAGAATGGCTAAAATTGAAAACTGACAATATCTAGCGTTGACAATGATGTTGAGCAATTAGAACGCTCATGCAAATTAAAATGTGTATCTGAAAAACAACTTGAACACAAATGTCCATACCAGTTTTATTCCTAAAAGTCAAAGCTGGTAACAACATAAGCATTCATCAACTGATGAATGGATAAGTAAACTGTGGCATATCCATACAACAGAATATTACTCAGCAATAAGATAGGGCAAACTACTAATACATGCAATGAAATAAATAAATATTAGAAACACTGAGCTAAGTGAAAGAAGCCAGGGAAAAAGAAAGTATGCTCTATGATTCCATTTATATGAAGTTCTAACAGGCAAAACTAATCAATAGTGATAGAAGTCAGATCAGTGGTTGCCATAGGGGGAACCTATGGCAAAGGGCCCCAAAAGAACTTTTTGGAGTAACTAAAGAGTACAATATCTTGATTGGAGTACTAGTTGCATGAGTGTACCTGCTTGTCAAAATGAATCAAACTGTGTGTCAATTATCCCTCAAAAAATGGAATTTCAGAAAGAGGAGCAAAATCCATCCCATCCCCACCTCCCAGAGGAAATTTAGCATAATTACTAATAGAATTTAAAGTTAAATTGGAAGCAACAAGAGGGTTGAGACCACAGGAGTAATCAAAACTGTCAACCATAATAAGGAATTTGAATTGCATGCAAAGACAAAAGGAAGTCACCGAGAGGTTTCATCCAGGAGATTAATACACATTTTAGAAAAAATACTCTAGGTCCCAGAGTGGAATGGATTAACACAGTGGAAGGCTTCACTCTTCAGGGAGATCTGTAAGAAAGTTATTGCCTTAATCCAGAAGAGAAGATGGTCTAGACTAGGGTAGTAGACAGGAGAATAGAGAAATGTGATGGGATTTAAGAGGTTGATTTGTTTTAAAACGTCAGGAGAGGTTAAGTGTTTGGATACTACAGACAACTAAGTGGAAATGTTCACTCGTGGCTGGGTATGGGTCTCAAGGCCTTGAAAGAGAGCTGGGCTAGAGAGAGGGACTTGGAGTAATCTTCTACCAATCAAGACTGGTAAGTAGGATTACCCAAGGAGAGAAGTGAAGATAGCTAAAACCAAAACCTTTAGGCTCACAGACAGAAAAGGACTAGGAGGGCCAAAGGCCAAAACTCACAAATGGTAACTATTTAAACTAAATAGCAGCCCCCAAAGATAGCTGTTTTTTGAGACAGAGCAGGGACTCCCTTTTTTAGGAACTCACAAAGGAAAATCCTTAAGTTCCTTCAATGGAAATTCCAGGCATCTAGCTAGCCCCAGAGGTAGCTACTTAACCAGAACAAGAAGGTAACAGTAGCCTAAAACAATATCCAAAGAAGTTAAAGCTCCAGAGATGTTTGCTTTCCCTATAGAAACTAAAAATAACGTCTGAACATACGTCCCTGAATTGTCTTTCAGAGGCTCAGACCCCCACCTAACAGATGAACTGACACTTGGAGTCCAGATAAGGGGACAGTGAAAACTAAACTTTATAACTCACTTTTTGTTCTAAGTTTCTTCCTGCAGCGCTTGGAGAAAGTCACACCCCCTAACCAGTTAACATTTTTCTACTGACCATAAATTTTTAAACAAAGCTTCTCTTCCTTAACTAATGGCAAATCAGAAGATCTTTGAATCTACCTACAACATGTAAGCCCCTGCTTCAAGATATCTCAAACGTTTAAACTTAAACCAATGTGTAATCTCCCTGTATTGATGTATGATTTTGCCTGTAGTTTCTGCTTTCCTGAAACTCACCCCTGCATTTAAAAATCCTTGCCTGCAAGTCATTGGGGAGGCCAGGATTTGAGCATTTAGCTGCCTGTCCTCCCTGCTTAGCACTCTGCAGTAAACACCTATTGCTATGTTCCTCTGTGTGGGTATTTAGTTTTACTGTGCCAGGTGAGTAGGCCCCAGTTTGGTTCTATAACATTCTCTCTCACACACATACATAGCAGAACATTCCTCTCCCTCTCACACCTCAGTAAGGTTAAAACCAGAAAGAAGCCATTTTGAATACAATATAAAAATAAAGTGACAAGACGACTCTTGCTCAACAAACATCAAACAGAATCTCCTTTTAGGGCTTAAAGTTTCTTCTGGTGCTAGGCTAGAAAAAGAACATTAGGTTCAAACCCTCTCCATCTCCCCACCTGCTCCTTTAGTACCTTCAGAAGATGAAAGCAAGCTATTGCAGCTAACATCAAAAATTCTTTCATTCAGGTCTAAAACAGACACTGACTTAGTAGTCAAAAATACACGGTGGCAGAATCAGGTAGAGTCATGCACCCCTTTTGGCCCATCAACTCAGGAGATTGAGGCAGGAGGACCATTTGAGCCCAGAAATTCAGGCCTACGATCGCACCTTTGACTAGCGACTCCACTCCAGCCTGGGCAACACGGTGAGACCCCCAAATGCTACAAAAAAATAAAAATAAAAAAAGACTCCAAAACAGAATCTGTGTTCCTATTATTATTATTAACTGGGTGGAGTGAATGAATCTGTTTAGCAAAGTCTCTAAGAATACTTCCATTTCCAAAAATGGACTAGTTTAGAGACCCAACTGTACCACTGAAAACAACTAAAAATGCTGGGAAATACTGAAAATATCTTCTGAAATGAATCCACAAACAGTTAAGAAAATAATTATTCTGGCAAAAACAGTAAAAGAAGGAATGCAACAAGTAATGAAGCTGGCTTTCAACTCAAGGTCAAATTAAAGTGGGTGAGCTTGAGTTTTAGGATTTTCACAACCTCATGGGTCAATGGAACAAAAACCCGACAAAGCCAAGGATCTGGCCAAAGTATAGAGCACCTCCCAGTAACTCTCACTAATGGAATACAATAAGCAATAATTACATTCTACACTCATTTTAAAAAATAGCTTGAATCAAAAATAAAGAGAAAGAAATAATAGCTTGAGTCAAATCATGTGCAATTTGATAACCATCAGCTAGGAGAACATGATACAAATTTATGCAGGCTGGCAAAAAGATAGTCATCTCTTGGATTTGTTACCTATTTTGATGAGCTTAATTGCAAAGGCAATTAACACTAACAGCAATGCAACTTAAGGAACTCTAACTAGAACAGCATATAAAAAGCGTTTAGTAAGGTTCAGAAAAAAACTATTTTCTCTTAACACCATTTGTTTACATTTAATAAAGTAAGAGAACACGAAGCCTTCTGTATTTAGCATATGTAATTATAACACTTTGTTTAAAATAGAAGAGACAAAAAATTAAGAAGGCAAAAATAACTTAATTTGCATTGAAGTGCATGATACTTCTTGTTCAAAAGAAATTCATTTATGATCAACACTCTACAAAGAAATTTAAAAGTTAAGCCATATCATCTAACATCAACAAAACTTTCTCATTAAGAAAATACTTTGTTCACAGACACAGAAAGTAGAATAGAGGTTACCAGAGGCTGGGGAGACAGGAAATAGCAAGTTATTGTTTAAGGGGTACAGAATTTCTGTTTGGGATGATGAAAAAGTTCAGGAAGCAGATAATGGTGATCACTGGACAACACTGTGATTGTACTTAATGCTACCAAAGTTGTGCACTTCAAAATCGTTAAAATGGCAAGTTTATGTTAGGCATATTTTACCACAATGAAAAAAAAAAAAAGAAAAAATATTTTCATGTAATTCATTGAAGTTAGGAATTCTCTCTAGTCTGAAATTCATGCAAACAAATATGCTCTTAAAATTGGACCAGGGGAGCACTGGCTTTTGTTCATCTGATCACTGATTCAAATCCAGTGTTGACTCTTCCTAACTTCAGAGTCTTCATACAAGTTATATTCTAAACCTCAGTTTTCTCCAACAGGATAATGGGAAGGTACTTGCACACAGTTGTCATAAGGATTAAAACAGATACTGATGGTATTCATAAAGATAATCCAGGAAAATAAGGTGTTTTTATCCAATTCTCTTGCAAGTCCAAATAAAGTCATCAACTAAAATTTGCAAACCTTAAAATCATCTATCTTTACCTAGTATGATACAGTCTGGATATTTGTCCCTGCCCAATCTCATGCTGAGATGGAATCCCCAATGTTGGAGGTGAAGCCTGGTGGGATGTGTTCGGATCATGGGGTGGATCCCTGATGAAAGGGTCTGGGCCATCCGCTTGTTGATAAGTAAGCATTTTGGGTTCACTCATCTGGTCGTTTAAAAAGTGTGTGGCACCTCCTCCTCCCCACACTCTCACTTGCTCCTGCTTTTGCCACATAATGTGCCTGTTCCCGCTTTGCCTTCTGCCATGATTGAAAGCTCCCTGACGCTTCACCAGAAGCCAAACAGATGCCAGCACCATGCTCCCTATAAAGCTTGCAGAACCGGGAGCCAAGTACACCTCTTTTCTTTATAAATTACTCAGACTCAGGTATTTATTTGTAGCAAAGCAAGAATAGCCTAACACACAGTGCTCTGATAATATATTCAGGCATATCGATGACTTGATTCAATCTTCAAAATGAGTTCTGCCTCTCTACAGACCAGACATTACTCAACCTTGTTCCCATTGCTCCCATTTAAATGGCCAGCTTCTCTAAGTTACAGCAAGAGACAGACAGGGTACTTTAAAAGGAAATAAATTGAAGATTCATTATCAAGTGAAAGTTTGACCATAGTGCTCCCCTTTTCAAGTTTTGGCTAGCCAGCACTCATGGTACTCAACGTAATAGTCAATTTTCAGTCATCTGCATCAATAATCAGGCGTACATTTAACAATGTTAAACCAGTCAGAAATTTTCCCAAGTGTTTGAGAGTCTAAATCACAAATTTACTTTTAGGAGAGAAGACATGGCCTGCATAGGTGGTGTTTAACCTTTTGAAGAATGACAAACCCCCTTTAATGGCAAAATAGTTTGTACACACCCACAAGACAGGCCTTTTTCTTCTAGTATCCACTGACTGAGAAAAGTACAAAGTAACATAACATTATTGTGAATTTATGTTAAAATGGATTTAACTTATCACAGCAGTATTTATATTTGAAATACGCATATATATATATATATATATATGTAAGAGAGTTTTTAAGTTTACTTTTTGAAATACACATGGATTCATGAAGCTCCTGTCAATTCCCAAATCCTCCAGGCTCTCAGCCTCTCGAGAAGCTGAGGTCACAACTGTGTACCATCATGCCCAGCTAATTTTTGAAAATTTTTTTTGTAGAGATGGAATCTCCCTATGTTGCCCAGGCTGGTCTGGAACTCCTGGACTCAAGCAATCCTCCTGCCTCAGCCTCCCAAAGTGTTAGGATTACAGGTATAACACTGTGCCCGGCCAAAGCTGAAAGTTTTAATTCACTGTATGAACAGTTAAGAATCACTTGGGTATAGTACAAGCAGTTCACGGCTGATGACTAATATATATTTAAAGAGCCCCTTATTTAGAACCTGGGATACAAACTGGTACCACGGTAGCTTTGCTTATTTGAAGTAATGTTTCAAGTACATTTGATTTTAAAATTATGACTCATGTTCACTGAAAAGTTTCTGAAGTGTTGGGCAGAACACAATTTTCAAAAGTAGTCAAGTAAACATTTAATTGAGCAGCAGAGACTACCCTATATAAAGAAAATGAAATACGGTGCTGTAGAGGTTAAGGCAATTCCATCTTGGATGCTAATCTACCATGTTGACTTCTGATGAACCTGTTCTGGGAAGGTCTCTAAGATTCCAGTTTATCTATTGTTTCCTGTGTAACAGCACGGACTTACCGTCAATCTTGCTCTTAGGTCAAAACAACCTTCACGTTATCGTTTTTCAGTTGTCCTACACATTCCTTCTGAATCACGTACACTCCTTCCCTATGGTGTATAAGCCCTGGTTTGAGGGATAATGGTGCTGCGGATTCCCCCTCGTGTCTTGCTGCTGCCTAAGACACAGGCATGGCTTCTGTTGGAAAGTCCCCATCAAATGCTTCTTTCTGAGAAACTGGATATGTTAGCCACTTTCTCAGCTCTCTCAAACTTCGGGCATAGGTTTGCACAGACCTGCCCACCACAGAACAGTCACTTACTGTATTATTATATTTTAAAACTTATATGATTCTTACATCACTGTTTGAGCAAACACTGGTGCAAACTTCTGGAAGGTAATTTGGCCATGTTTATCAAAGACTTAAAGCTGCACCTAGCACTGTAACTAGTTACACTACTTCTAGGAATCTTTAAGAAAACAATGATGGATGAGCATGAAGATTTAGCAACAAAGATTTTCATTACAGCATTGTTTATAATACTGAAAAACTGTAAACACTCTAAATATCCAAAAATAAGGAATGACTGGTTGCCTGATTATAAAAGTAGAAACATGAAATATTTACAATCATTTAAAGTAAATGCTGCAAAACATAAATTTTCAAACTATCTTCCAACTGATAATAATGTAATTCTTGGACGCTTTTAACTATTTTACATTTGTAGTAAAAAAACAATGTACATATTCACTTTGTAAATTCATAAAGACAGAAAGCAGATTATCAGTTGCCACGGGCTGAGGGAGAAGGGAGTGGGGAGTGCCAATGGGTATAGAGTTTATTTTTGAGGTGATAAAAAAGTTCTGGAATTAGAGTAGTAAAGGTTACACAACTTTGTGAATAAACTAAAAACTACTTAATCGTACACTTAAAAGGGTGAATTTTATGGCATGCAAATTTCTTTAAAAATGCACATATTCAAACACTTTAGAATTTTAACTTGGTGGGACTCCTACCAAAATATTAACTTACGTTGCCAGATAAATGGTGTTTATATGAATCTTAAATTAGGCTGTCCCTTGGCAGCTCTGTGCATGTATGTGAATGTTTCACACATGTTACTGATTCACAAAGTTTGGGTTCTGCACTGGCCTTCATCCAGGTTGGAGCACATGTCAGAAATTCATTCCTTTTCCATGTGGCTGTCCAGTTATTTTAGCACAATTTGTTGAAAAGGATATTCTTTCCCCCATTGGATGGCCTTGGTACCCTTGTCAAAAATCAGCTGACCACAGACACATTCGTTTATTCTTCTACTCTCAATTCTGTTCCATTGATCTATGTGTCTAAGCTTATGCCAGCACCCCACTGTCTTGATTACCATTGCCCTGTACTAAGTTCTGAAATCAGGAAGTGTGAGTCCTACTTTTTTTCTTTGTTTCAAGATTGTTTGTGCTATTTTGGGTCCCTTGCAATTCCATATACTTTTTCAAATCACTTTGTCAATTTCTATAGTAATCAGCTGGGATTCTGAAAGGGACTATATTGAATCTGTAGATCAATTTGGGGAGTACTGCCATTTTAACAATATTAAGTTTTCCAGTGCATGAACATGGGATATTCTTCCATTTATTTAGATCTTCAATTTCTTTCAACATTGTTTTGTAGTTTTTCAGACAATACACTTTGCACTCCCTTTGTCAAATTTATTCCTAAGTATTTTATGCTTTTTCATGCTATTAAAACTTGAGTTGTTTCCATTTCATTTTCAGGTTATTCACTTCAAGGGTACAGAAATACAAGTGATTTCTGTATGTTCATCTTGCATCCTGCAACTCTGCTAAACTCATTTATTAGTGCTAAAATTTCTTTAGTAGATTTCTCAGTATCTTCTATATAGATAATCATATCATCTGTGACTAGAGATAGTTTTACTTTTTCCTTTCCAATCTGGATGTTTTTTATTTCTTTTTCTTGCCTAACTGACTTGGCTAAAACCTTTAGTTCAATGCTGAATACAAGTAACACCAGCAGACATCCTGATCTTGTTCCTGGTCCTACAGGGAAAGCATCCAGTCTTTACCATTAAGCACAACATTAGCTGTGGGTTTCTTGTAGATGTAGCCTTTATCAGGCTGAAGAAGTTCCCTTCTATTCCTAGTTTTCTGGGTGGTTTTATCATAAAATGATGTTGGATTCTGTTAAATGCTTTTCCTGCATCTACTGAGATGAGCACGTGGCTTTTTTCTTTTATTCTACTGACATGTTGTATTACAACAATAGCAAAAGAGACAGAACATGGGTCAGTGATGATGATTCTGAGCTGCTGAATTAACCATATCTGGAGCCACTAATCCCTGGGTCTTCTAGGTAAATCTTATTGTATAAAATAATTTGGAACAAGTTTTTTGTTTCTTGCCACTAAAGAAATTCTGGCTGATACAACGAGTGACATGCTGCAGCCTGCTCATATTGGTTCAGGACAGCCAGTTCTATACATGTCTTCCCCACCCCCATTCAGTGATACTGCACTGACAGCTTCAAATCAGCCATGGTAAGAAGATGTACACTATTTAATCTTTATTGAAGTATAGAGAAGACTGGAATAGGAACATTCAATGCTGGTAGTTAAAATGAGCAGAAATTGGTAAGCACCATTTTTCTTTCAGAGGTCCAGTTGCTACACATTTACCAGCATATCACTGGATACAACTCTATTTCAAAGTTTTCTTTTCATCAGATCAACCTTTTTATTCCCATAAAAGTTAATAATAATAAATAAGTTATTAAAATAAGAATTTTACCAACAAAATACCATATATATCTGGGTTTCCAATAAGACCTTATTAGAAAAAAAATCTCCCGTATTTATTTCTATAAAAGAATATTTCAGAATATGGAAAACTACCGACATTGTAAGTTTTTTTTAAAAAGAAACTGACTATGAAACAGTACACACAGTAGGAGAATCTATTTCAATGAACAGATAATAGGACTGCTGAGCTAAACACCAATATGTTCACAACGTTATCTCTGGGTAGTAACATCACAAATGATTCTTATATTTTTGCATGTTCTTTCCCTTGATTTTTATTGATGAACATGCAAACTTATTAAGAGTAATAAAGAAAAATACAATTTGTATTTTCAAAAGGAAGAAAAGTAAAATACAGTAATTTTTGTCCATGAGCACAAAAAGACACTTTTTTTCCTTCCATTTTATCTAGGAAGAAACTATGTAATTCCTTGCAGGTAGGAAGGTAGCACTAATTCTTAAACTGGGTGATTCTTTGTTGCTATTTATAATACAAAGTTATAAACTTGTTCTCTACCTCAAGAAAATGTAGTCATAAATTGACTTACGATATGCATTATAAGAAAAGTGCTGTATTCTTCACACATAATTGCTTTGAAAATAATGTGATATGATTCATGAAATTGCATAACCTCTACTCCTAAAGAGGATATACTAAAGTGAAGTAGTACTTGACCAAGAGTTAGAAGATTTGGTTTCTGGTTCTAGAGTTAACCCTTATTAGCCATGTGACCTCTGGCAAGGAGCAATCTCTCTGAACCTAAATCTTCTCATGTGTTAAATGGAGCTAATAACACCCATTCCTCTTGACAGGATGAAATAAAGTATATGAAGACTATCAAATGAAAGACGGATTAAAAGCACTGCTTCATTACATAAACATTGTAAGTCTTATAACAACCGTATTTTGTTCCATTTTGATACAAAAAAAACAGCTTTATAATCAGGAAGTTATGATGCCGGTTTCTCTGGCAACAGGTTAATTTGCTCAGTGCTTTGAAGATCTTTGTATCAAAAAAAGTTTTAAAAATATTTTCTTTACTGCTTTACTCTTTTAAATTTACCTCAAAAAATCCAAGGATGATGTCAACAGACTAGCATTACCACAACATGACACTAGAAAAGCCAAGGAAGCTACAGATTGATTTCAGTAAGAAATGTTGCTGTAAAAGAAACTACCATCAGAGTGAACACGCAATCTACAGAATGGGAGAAAATTTTTGCAATCTACCCATCTGACAACAGGATAATATCCAGAATCTACAAAGAACTTAAACAAATTTACAAGAAAAAATCAAACAACTCCATCAAAAAGGGGGCAAAGGATATGAACAGATGCTTTTCAAAAGACATTTATGCAGCCAACAGACACATGAAAAAAAGCTCATCACCACTGGTCATCAGAGAAATGCAAATCAAAACCACAATGAGATACCATCTCTCACCAGTTAGAATGGCAATCATTAAAAAGTCAGGAAACAACAGGTGCTGGAGAGGATGTGGAGAAATAGGAACACTTTTACACTGTTGGTGGGACTGTAAACTAGTTCAACCATTGGGGAAGACAGGGTGGCAATTCCTCAAGGATCTAGAACTAGAAATACCATTTGACCAAGTGATCCCATTACCGGGTATACACCCAAAGGATTATAAATCATTCTACTATAAAGACACATGCATACATATGCTTACTGAGGCACTATTCACAATAGCAAAGACTTGGAACCAACCCAAATGTCCATCAATGATAGACTGGATTAAGAAAATGTGGCACATATACACCATGGAATACTACGCAGCCATAAAAAAGGATGAGTTCATGTCCTTTGTAGGGACATGGATGAAGCTGGAAATCATCATTCTCAGCAAACTATTGCAAGGACAGAAAACCAAACACCGCATGTTCTCACTCATAGGTGGGAACTGAACAATGAGAACACTTGGACACAGGGTGGGGAACATCACACACCGGGGCCTGTCGTGGGGTGGGGGGATGGGTGAGGGATAGCATGAGAAGAAATACCTAATCTAAATGATGAGTTAATGGGTGCAGCACACCAACATGGCACACGTATACATATGTAACAAAGCTGCACGTTGTGCACATATACCCTAGAACTTAAAGTATAATAAAAAAAATACTGCTGTAAAAGCCCTGAATAAAATATTAGCAAGTAGAGTCATCAATAGAACAATATTTTTTTTTGTTTTAAAAGGACAACATATTTTAACCAAGTAAAAATCATCCTATTTTTTAAGGATAAATTAATATTAGAATATCTACTAAGGTAATTTACTGTATTAGAGCAAAGGTGAAAAACTTAAAAGTATCTCAATAAATGACCCAAAATTATGTGAATAAAATAAACAATCACTCCCATATAAATACTCCTAATATTCAAACATATTTTAAGAAACAATCATTCCCAAATAAATAATTCCTAATAAAGTAAAAAAAAGGTAAAACTGTTATTTGCAGGTGATAATGAAACAGACAAGAAAGGGGGCTGAAAAACTATTAGAAACAATAAATGTAGTATACAACTGATTTACAAAATTAATTCAAAAATTAAGTTTGCCCACATACAACCAATTAGGTAGAAAACATAATGACGGAAAAGATTTAATTTATATCTGCAACCAAATAAAAGTAAATCTGGGTATAAACAACAAAAATTATAAAGGCCTCTATGAAGAAAACTGTAATCTCTATTGAAGGATAGAGAAGACTGAAATAGGAACATTCAGTGCTAGTAGTTAAAATGAACAGGAGGAGGAAGTGCAGAAAAAAAGGAGGAAGATGAGAGCAACTTTACCAGTCAGGTTCCCAGCAGAAAACTGATGACAAACTCAAGGAGGTAACTGAAGAGAACTTCACGGAGGGACTGTTAACTGAGGTCTGACCAGGGTGCAGCACCCAGGGGCTAGCAATAGTGGAAAGCTGTTACTACTGAACCCTAGTGAAGACTTTCACTGTGGGAGAGAAGACGAGAAGTGTGGTCTTAGGTAAACAAACACAGCCCTCCAAGGGGAAAAGCTGGAAAATGTACCCTAAACTCTCTCTCCTCCCACCCGCCCATCTCCTGCTAGGCCTCCCATTGGCCAACCCAACCAGAAGCCAGATAGCATGAGAGGCTAGATGATTCCACAGAGGTTAGCCTCTTTTGGCAGAGAGCAAGATGAAGAGTAGAGAATATATTCGAAAGAGCAAAAGGAACATCTAGCACAGTAGCTATTCTCCTTTGACTGTTTATGCCAGGCACTGCTCTAAGCACCTTATTTGGATTAATCCTTTTAATTCTCACATGGTCTAATAATGCCAATTAACCCTAAACTACAAATTCAAACAATTCCAGTAAAAATATTTGGTGTGTAGTTAGAGGGAAGAAGGGAGTTTTTGACAAATGATAGATTCTTCTAGAATAATAAACATACATGCAAGATCAGGGAGGGGGAAAAAAGAAAAACAGTCCTATCAAATACAAAACTAAATTATTAAACTATTAATTTAAATGGTTTGATACTGGAACATCAATAGACAGATCAATGGAAAAGAATAGAAAGTCCAGGCCAGGTGCGGTGGCTCACACCTGTAATCCCAGCACTTTGGGAGGCCAAGGCAGGTGGATCACTTGATCCCAGGAGTTGGAGACCAGCCTGGGCAACATGGCAAAACCCCATCTCTACAAAAAATACAAAAAATACAAAATATTAGCCAGGTGAGTGGCATGCACCAGTGGTCCCAGCTACTCAGGAGTCTGAGGTGGGAGGATCGTTTGAACTCAGGAGGTGGAGGTTGCAGTGAGCCAAGAATGCACCACTGCACTCCAGCCTGAGTGACAGAGCGAGATCCTGTTTCAAAAACAGAAAAAAAAAAAAAAGAAAGTCCAGGAATAGAACAAAATACATGCACAAGAATTTCACATGTGATAGAGGTAGTGTTTCAAATAAATGGAGAAAAGATGCAGTATTTAATAAATGATTTCGGAGAAACTGGCTAGTAAGTAGAGGAGGAAAGGCTAAATTACTGCCTTATTCCTTATACCACAATAAATTCCAGATGAAGCAAAGATCAGAACATGAGAAACAAACTGTGGAAACAGATTCATAAAGAATAATGTAAAAGAACTGTATAAGGACACAACAATGAAAGTATTATCTTAAAGCAGAAAAGATAATATTCTAAGCATGATATAGGACCAGAAGCCTTAAAAGGGGGAAAAATATGACACATTTAATTAAATAAAACCACCACACACAAAAAATCTACCATAAAAAGTCAAAAGATAGGAGATCAGATAAAATACTGGTAATATTGTAATAAAATCTCATTTTTTCTTATATTACTCTTGCAACAAGATAATGACCAGATATATATTTTTGAAAAATAGAAATGTTATTAACATAAAAACATACAGAGCATCACTTTTAATAGAAGCAAAACAAACCTAATGAGATAGCTTCTTATTTTAACCATCACACTGGCAAGGATTAGAAAGACTGATAATACCTCACTGCCAGTAAGGGTATGGAGATAACAAGAAAGAAACAACAGATATCCTGCATTATTGAAAGGCTCACTAGCCAACTCAGGAACCAAACACATTAGAATAAATTTTCAAATGAACCTTCATTATCTGGACTGTCCCTACACTTGCTCAGGAACTAAACAGATTTGGATAACACCATATCCCTTACCATTTGAACTCACTGTGCTAATTCAAGACAAGGAAAATATTTGGACAGGGTGGGCGCTGTGAAAAATACAAATAAAAATACAAAGCATACAGTTTTGTAGTGAGAATGTAAGTTACCACAATCCTTTCAGATATCAAAGTTATAAATGCACACAGCTTCTGACCCAAGTTCTACCACTTCTAGAAATGAATGTCACAGATATATTAGCATAGGAATGTAAATATGTATGCACAGGATATTTACTGCAACACTGTTTGAAACACTATTTAAAAAACACACACACACAAGAAACCCAACAACCAAAAAACTTAACAGCCTAAGCATCTTCATTAGTAGTGACCTGATTAAATTACAGTCCATTTACAGAAAGTTATGAAATCCCAGTTTTTCAAAGATGATTGGTATGT
The DNA here is from genome assembly GCF_000951045.1 of Mandrillus leucophaeus. Classification (NCBI taxonomy): domain Eukaryota; kingdom Metazoa; phylum Chordata; class Mammalia; order Primates; family Cercopithecidae; genus Mandrillus; species Mandrillus leucophaeus. Next base: position 1,735,580 of record NW_012106709.1, read on the forward strand.
ACTGGGAAAAGACCATTTAGTGAATCTTCTTAGACCAGGAACCAAAATGTAATGTAAATATTGAAAATGATAGTTGATTTTCAAATTTTGACTTGAAAAATGAGATAAAAATACACAAGTTTAAATTATTTTATATTTGACAAAATTTAAGTTATAATTTCAACTGCAAAATTCTTAGACTAAAAGAATGAATCAAGCACTGACTTTATTTTTTAGTGTAATCTTTTTGACAAAATTGTACAATAGCACTATTGGATATCCTTCATGTTTTCCTCTTACGGGACAATTACAAAGAAGATATTCTTGCAAAAATTCTGAAGGGTTCCATCCATTTTCCTACGGTCGTCAAATCAGGCTTCCTTATAGCATCTATTCTATCATCAACCTTGATAATTTTCTCTTCTTCAACTGTCAATAGCTTTGAGTTCTTTAATATCACACCCACGAACTTCATAGACACCTGCATATTTTGCAAGATGACCAATTTCAGTTTGCAAATGATTTTATTCTCTTTTATTAAAATTGTTAATAAATGGTCAGGGCAACATTTGAGTGGAAACTAATTTTAAAAGTGGTGTTTTCATTACTGAATTTTTTTTTCTGAAGACCTTGGCTTACATAACCAATGTAGTAACACAGATGCTAAGCAGGTGATTAAATGAAAATGACCTATTATACTGATATAAAGATGTTCAAGGTACACTTATTTATAGAACAATATGTAGTATGATTCCATTTGCTTAAAAAGGACTTTCATATGTGTATATATAATACATACATATATAATATGTATGAAGATATCTATCTTTATATGTGAACAGATTTTCAGAAAAAGCACTCAGGAAACTATAAACATTGCTTAACTCTGGGGAACTGCTAAGAAGAGGTTTCCTTTAATTGTATTTTATATCCTTCTAAATTATTTAATTTTGGCCAGGTACAGTGGCTCATGCCTATAATCTCAGCACTTTTGGGAGGCCAAGAAGGACAGATCACCTGAGGTCAGGAGATCGAGACCAGCCTGACCAACATGTAATCCCAGCACTTTTGGGAGGCCAAGGAGGACGGATCACCTGAGGTAAGGAGTTCAAGACCAGCCTGGCCAACACGGTGAAACCCCGTTTCTACTAAAATACAAAAATTAGCTGGGTGTGGTGGCGGGCACCTGTAAACCCAGCTACTCGGGAAGCTGAGGCAGGAGAACTGCTTGAAACCAGGAGGCAGAGAGGTTGCAATGAGCTGAGATCGCACCACTGCACTTCAGCCTGGATGACAGAGACTCCATCTCAAAAAAAAAAAAAATTAAATTTGCTACAAAGAAGTAATAATACATTTACAATGATGCTGACAACAATATTTATAATAATGTATTTACAGTAATGGTATATTGATGATATAATTAGGTTTTAAATTAAATACATAGTAATGATAGATAATCTATGATCCCAGCTTTCAGGAGTTTAAACTAAGCCCCAACTTGTAAGAGCCATTAAATTTAGAAATCTCAAATACTAATTAGTTAAACCATTTAAATTACATTCTTATGCAACACTCAATGCAAGGCTCAATTACCCTAGCAGTTTTTTTCAAATCTAATTACTTCAGACAGAAAACCTTTGTTTACCTCTTTACACTTTAGAGACAGGATCTGGTCTCTGATTACCAAGTTGTGAAATAAAATCTGAGATTTAAGCAATAGGCAAAAGATAGGTAAAACTAACTCCCAATCATGACACAAAAAATATCTGTGCTCACTGAAGCAACTTTAACTGTTCTAAAACCTCTCCCAAGAAAAAAGAGAGATGTGTTCATTTTATACTAAAATTTCAATAAGTGTCAAAATCAAAATATAGTCAGATGATTCTCAAAGTGTGCTACAGGGAGACCCAATACCTTTTCAAAGGGTCTTAGAATTATACATTGTTAAAAGATCTCTTGACAGAATAATGGATTTTAATGTAACAGTACAAAATATTCATTGATATGGTTTCAGATCCTACGTTGTAACTAACTTTTACAAAACTATCACTTCTTGAGTTTTACTGTCATATCACAGAATATTCACCATTATATGAAAAGGCTTCTAAAATATACCTCCAACTACATCTTAGTGGGGCCTGATTTTCTTCACTTACTTCAGCCAAAGCAACACACAGCCAAAGCAACCAAGCAACACAACAAAGCAACAAATTCAATGCAAAGTCAAAAGTGAAATCCAGCTGTCTTCTATTAAGGTAGACCTTAATGAGATCTGAGAATGTAAAGCAATGCCACTCTCCTACTTCACTTTGGAAAATACATATTTTCATTTAAAACATGTTATTTATGTTAACATGTAATTGGTATTTCTTGTAAATGAATAATATTTAGCTCCATTCTCAGTTTTAATTTCTAATACAATAAATATCACTATATAAAATCCACATAAACAAAAGCTCTTTCGAGTTCTGAGAATAATAAAAGTGGAAAGGAATCCTGAAACAAAAAGTTTTGAGAATCATTATCACAGTCTATTCTATGAATCAAAAGGCAAAGAGGTGAAAGCAATTTGCTTACAACTAGGACGAACGTGCAGAAGGTGAATGTTAGATACTAAATTTGCTGTTTAGATAGAATTCAATGCTTTTTAAAGAGATGAGAAAAAATATATTTATAGTCTTCTATATTAACCTACATATTGACATTTCCAGTGCTCTTCATTTCTTCCTGTGGATTTGAGTTTCCATCTGGTGTCACTTCCTATCAACCTAAAGAACTTAATCTTTTAGTATTTCTTATAAGTTGGTCTGATAGCTACAAATTCCGTCTTTGTGTAGGAATGTATTTATTTCACCTTCATTTTTGAAGGTTAGTTTTGCTAAATATAGACTTCTTCACAGACAGTTTTCTTCTTCCAGCACTTTGAATATGTCACCCCACTGCCTTGGGCCTCCACCAATACTGATGAGAAAGCAGCCCTTAGTCATTGCTGATGCTTCCCTCTGTGTAGTGAGTTGATTTTCTCTTGCTGCTTTCAAGATATTCTCTTTGTCTTTCAGGAGTTTGACTACGTCTAGGCATGGGTCTCTTTGTATTAATCCTAGTCACATTCACTGACCTTCTGGATGTGTAATTTAATGTTTTTCATCAAATATGTAAAGTTGTCCAAAAGGTCATTTTTCTGACCCTTTCTCCTTTTGAGACTCTCATTACACATATGTTGTACACTTAATGTTTTTTACAGATTTCTGAGGTTCTGTTCAATTTTCTTCCGTCCTTTTCCTGTTTTCAAGATTGAATAATTTCTACTGGTCTGTTGTCCAAGTTCATGGATTCATTTTCTTGTCATCTCAAATCTGCTATGAACCCCTCCAGTGAATTTTTAATTTCAGATATTGTATTCTTCAACTCTAGAATTTCCATTTGACTTTTAAAACTTTTAACTTTGCAATAAATTATTTACAGAAAAGTTGCAAAGATAGTACAGAGTGTTCCTATATATGCTTCCCTAATGTCAACATTTTCTCCTAATGCTAATTAATATCTTACATAACTGTGTTATACTTACATATCATATACATATATAGACATACATCTACAAATAAACATGTCTCTATATAATACATTTACATTAACACATATAATAATGGAGGTGTCTTACATAACCATGGTACATTTGTCAGAAATAACAAATTTCCATTGGTGCAACAAAACAAACTAAAATATAGACTTTATTTAAATGTCACCAGTTTTTCTATTGTTATTTTCTTGTCCAGAATTCAATACACAATGCCACATTGCATTTAGTCATCATGTCTCTTTGATCTCCTCTGACCTGTAATAATTTCTCAATTTTTCCTTGTTTTCCATGACCTTGACAGGTTTGATGAGTACTGGTCAGGTGCTCTTATGGAATAACCCTGAGTTTGGCTTTATCTGTTGTTTTCTCATGATTAGACTCAGGTTATAGGTTTTAGGGGAGAACACTACAGAGGTGAAGTCCCTCTCATCATATCTCATTATATCAAGGAGTGTTTTTTTTGTTATTAAAAAAATAATTTCTATATTCTTGTTGCGAATCTCAATTTGTTGACATTGTTATACTTTAAATATAATTTCCTTTTGTTCTTTTCACATATTTATAGTAGTTTAAGTCTTTCCTAAATCCAGTATTTGGGGACAGAGACAATTTCTACTGACTTTTTTTTCCTTGTGTATGCATCACCCTGTTTCTTTACGTCTTATAATTTTTTTTGTTGTTAAATCTAGGGATTTTAGATAATGTAGCAACGCAGAATTCTGACTGTTTTCCCCATTAAAGGTACTGTTGCCATTTTGTTTCTTTTTTGTTTAGCATCATGATCACGACAAATATGTGAAATCTGTCTCCTCTATGGTACACAATCATTGATATCTCTGCTCAGTTTTTTTCTTAAATATACTTTCATTTTTTATTTTTTAAGCCTGCCTCCCTAGGAGTTGTCCCTTTGCACAATTTAGTAGTCACTGTGACACTGAACAGAGATTGTGTTCAAATGCCTCAAGATAGCAAGGCTTCCATCTCTGTTCATGGGCATATGTGTGGGAAGGGAAGTGCATTCAAAGTTCAGTCTGTTTTCAAGTTTGCTCTGAGTTGAACTTCCCATAGGGAGAAATTTCAAGTCTCCTATGTACAAGCATGTACCTTTGGAACCAGCCAAAAGTATGTGAATACCTTAGGCTTTCTAAGGTCTCTGTTGTGCATATGCACAGCCTCATCCAGGAATATTCTTGCCCCAAACACTACTGAATCTTCAGGCTATTTGAGCTGAGCCCCTGGTCTTCCCTTATACTTCTGGAAATTCATATTCACAACATTACCTACCACTCCAAAGAACTAAGCCCCCTTCAAACTGAGGTCCTTATGCCCTGCTTCTCACTGGCAGTACCTCCATGTTAACCAAGCTGGGGCAGAATTGGGGGAATGTGAGTAGCCTCAAGCTAGAATGGCCACTGATTCCCACTGTTCTCGCTCCAAATTCAAGAGCGTAACATTTTTCAAAGTTTTATACAATTGGCCTTTAGTCAATCTCCAGAGCACTGAAATGGCTGCTTTAGAAAAGTAATGTAATGTTGGGTGTAGTGGCTCATGTCTGTTATGTCAGCAACTTTGGGAGGCCAAGGTAAGGACTGGAGCCCAGGAGTATAAGACCAGCCTGGGCAACATAGTGAGACACTGTCTCTACAAAAAAATATATTTTAAGTTACCTGGGTGTGGTGGCACATGCCTGTGATCCCAGCTGCTCTGAGGCTGAGGAGGAAGGATCACTTAAGTACGGAAGTTCAGGGCTGCAGTGAGCCCCGACCACACCACTGCACTCCAGCCTGGGTGACGAGAGTGAGACCTTGTCTCAAAAAAAAAAAAATTTTTTTAAGAAATAAAAATTCTACTGAAATGTTCATATTGTTTGGACCAATCATTCCACTTCTATAAAAACCATCCTTAAAGAAATAACATCAAAATATAGAGAAAACTGTAATTAGCATGTCCTTACAAAGTTATTGCTAACAGCAAGAAATTTAAAGCATGTAAGTATTTAGCAGAGTTAGATATTAATAAAACCATGGTACACACATCTGATACATTACATAATCCTTAAAAGTTAAAATTACAAAAATTATTCCATTGTAAACTTCTTAATTCTTCCCATTGACAAAAGTTAGTAAGATTAATTTTATTCAAGTTGTGGCACAATACTAGTTGTCTCCCAAAACATCTATTCTCATACACTTCCTCAGCATATAATCAGCCACACAGGCTCCATTTCCCAGCCTCCCTAATAGGTAGGCATAGCCATGTCACTACGTTCTCACCAATGATGCAATGTGAGTGAAAGAAACAGCACAACTTCCTGCTCACCTCCTCAATGGCAAACTGTACTGAATTTCCTCTTTCTCCTCCCCACAGGCTGAAGTGTGAAACTGCACAACCACGACAAGTGGATCCCTGTATTACTTCATGGAGCAGAATAGAATATCTCCACCTATTACATGACAGCAAAATAAAATGTTATCTTATTACGAAGACTAAGTAACCACAAAAATCCACATTTTAAAAAGCATTACACAGCCAGGTGTGATGGCTCACACCTGTAATCCCAACACGTTGGGAGGCCGAGGCAGGCAGATCACTTGAGGCCAGGGGTTCAAGACCAGCCTAGCCAACACGGCGAAACCCTGTCTCTACTAAAAATACAAAAATTAGCGGGACATGGTGGCACATGCTGGTAGTTCCAGCTACTCAAGAGGCTGGGGTGGGAGGATTGCTTGAGCCCAGGAGGTGGAGGTTGCTGTGAGCCGAGATAATGCCACTTCACTCCAGGCTGGACGACAGAGTGAGACCCTGATTCCAAAAAAGAAAAAAGGAATTATATCCCCCAAAGCTATAAAATTAAATGTACCAAATGATCAAAACTACCTTAAAATATGTATATAAACATAGGAAATACATAAAAATAATATTTGGTGGTAGAATTATTAATTATTCTTTATCAGACTTTCAGGAATATTGTTTAAATTACTTGGACAATTTTAAAAGTTGAAATTCTTTTTGTTTGTTTTTTGAGATGGAGTCTTGCTCTGTTGCCCAGGCTGTAGTGCAGTGGCACAATCTTGACTCACTGCAACCTCTGCCTCCCAGGTTCAAGAGATTCTCCTGCCTCAGCCTCTCAAGTAGCTGGGACTACAGGCGACCAACACCAAGCCCGGCTAATTTTTGTATTTTTTGTAGAGACAGGGTTTCACCATGTTGGCCAGGGTGGTCTCGAACTCCTGACCTCAGGTGATCCACCCGCCTCGGCCTCCCAAAGTGTTGGGATCACAGGAGTGAGCCACCACGTCTGGCTGAAATTGTTGACTTAAACAACTGAGGATATAAATAGTAAAACAGTGAAAAGCAGTTCCAAAACAGATTTAAGAAATTTTTATCCTATTGACTTTCATATTATAAAACGTGGGTCCTCTGGCCAATATTCCAAATCCAAGGTGCTTGGTCTGCAACCCAGTGTCATTTCCATTCTTTAATAAGAATTATCTACTCATATTTCTCGAGGACACTAGCTAGTAGCCTTAACCAGTAAGACTAACTCCATATAACTAAACAAGCCTTTTCGACTTTTTCTTTTTTAAAAAAACCTTTTTTGGCCGGGCATGGTAGCTCACGCCTGTAATCCCAACACTTTGGGAGGCCGAGGCGGGCAGATCAGGAGGTCAGATCGAGACCATCCTGGCTAACGCGGTGAAGCCCCGTCTCTACTAAAAATACAAAAAATTAGCTGGGCGTGGTGGCAGGGGCCTATAGTCCCAGCTACTTGGAAGGCTGAGGGAGGAGAATAGCGTGAACCCGGGGGGCGGAGCCGCCACTGCACTCCAGCAGCCTGGAGTGAGACTCCGTCTCAAAATAAATAAAATAAATAAATAAATAAATGAAATAAAAAATAGAATTTTTAAAACCTTTTTTATTTGTATATGTTTTAGAGAAAATAATGCCTCAATGCAAGGAGACATGAGAAACAGACCTAAAAAGCTTTATGAAGCTTCCCTTAACCTAAAAATCAAAAGGATGAGCGCTGTTCCCACTGTGAAAAGCATAGCTTCTCATAAAATAGCAATTTAAGGTTAAAATTCCCTCCTCCCCAAACCAAGAAACTAAAACAGCCCAACCCAAAGAAAGCAAAATAAATATAAAAACTTTGCCATCCTCTCATATTTGAAACTATATAATCCCTCTAAAAATATAGCCAATTTATACAGTATCTTGATGTTCCCCAAAACAATTGTTTTGAAGGGGAAGAAATGTGTATAACCCTGTAATATATTCCTACTGCAAATCGGTCTAATTATAGAAGTGGTACCCCTGACTCCCTAGCAATATGTACCATAAATGTCCATTTTTAGAGCTGTGCTGTCCAGTGAGAATCACTAGCCATCTGTAGCTATAGCATACTTGAAATGGTGATAGTCAGAATCAACATGTGCTCCCAGTAGACAACACACACTGACTTTTGAAGACTTATTATCTAAAAACTATAAAATATATCTTTGTAATTTTGATTACATGTTAAATTGATAAAATTTTACACGCAGTGAGTTAAATAAAATTAATTTCATCTGTTTCATTTTACTTTTTAAAATATGGCTACAACAAAATTAAAAATTACATATGTGGCTCACAGTATATTTCTACTGGACACCAATGGTGTCATACCTGAATGAGCTGATACAGTTTCTAATAGGCAGAATTTCACAACCATTGCCTTTTGGCTTAGTACTCTCTAGTTGCATACTTTTATGTTGAAAACAAAAAGGGTATGTTGACCTGGGGTTATGTCCCACAGATTACTAAAGATAAGGGCTGCCTACAGTCATCCCACTACTCAACAGGGACCAATCTGTTAGAATAAACAAGGCCCCAGGAGAAATCCAGAGACCTCTGTAAAGTCTTCAAGGGCTGGAAAACTGCCCCTCATTCTGACCTTGCTGTCCATCAGCTTATATGACAGACTGTGAATGCTATACCACTTCAAGAAGCGCTCCAGAAAACCTCTGTCATCCTAAGAAAAAACAGTAGCCACCTTGAGATGGCATATGGTACTTCAGAACAGAAATGACTGAATGCCACGGCAGAGAAAGGGGTGGCATTGTGGGAAGGAGAAAAAAGGAGGAAGTGTGGGTAGAGCGGACAGCTGGACTCTCTGTAGGACTAGGTCACTGACAGGACTTGGTAACGGTTTGATTCACTTTCTATGTTTGCTGAATACCTACTTTGCGTGAAGCACTGGGCTTACGAAAGTGAAATAAACAGTATCCACTCTTAAGAATCACATATTCTAACCAAACATACTGAAATCAGAACAGAGCAGTGGACAAGGTTAGCTGTGGTAAGAGTTAATCCTAGGCTGTAACCTTAAAGACTGAAACGAGAGTTCGTTAATAAAGTCAAATAAATCAGTAGAGAAAAAGCTGAGGGCAACTGGACTCAGGAAGCAAAGAAAGTTATGGATACATGGTATCCTAGGGGTATGATGAGTGCACTTCAAGAACCCTTTGAAGTGTTACAAACATTTCTACACAGGCTCCCCCACTCCCATGTTTGGAGGAGGTGGAAATAATGCATAGTAATTAACAGATTATCTGAGGCAGCAGTCTCCAAAATTTTAATGTATTTATTATCTATCTCATTATCTATTATCTATATATACATACACAAACACTCTATGGAAAATAAATAAAACTAGGATCAAAAAAAATTAAAGTTAAAAATAAATACAAGTAAAATCCTCAAGTTTCATTTTCTATTTCCAGTGGTTCTTCTTGCACAGCCCACTTGAATCCTGCTCTAAGGTGTCCTAACATTAAAATAAAGACATTTAAAAATACCACTGATGGGGAGAGGAGGGTGGAAAACCTCTAGAAAATTTGAAAAACCACACCTCAAATAGAAATGAGCTGAGGCCAACCACAAAAATCCTTAAAGTCACTTCCAGAAAGGTTTTCTCCAAAAATGGATTTGGAGAATTTTCATTGTGAGACAAAGAAAACATTAAACTGAACAATGATGTTTCTACAGATTTCAGGTAATCTGTGTTCTGTTTTTACCTTCAAATTGTCCTCTTGCATGTTAATATTATTTTAAAAATCCCTTTAAATGTTTCCAAGATATATAAATTCTCCTTAAAAACTTAAAAGTTTTAAAAAAGTAATCTGTCTAAAATGGGTCTTATTTTCTATTTTTCTTACTATAACATCACAAAATTAAGAATACTTGATTTAGGGGGAGACTGTGTGGCAACTTCTTTAACCCTGAGAATGCTTCTGTAGTACATTCAGTTACATGCATAAAAAATTTTCCTCCCATTCCACATTCTTAGGTCTAGAAAAATATTTATCTTGTCACCTTTATCATCTATTAAAAACATGAAGAGATAATCAGTCATTAATTACTGACAATTAGCTATGCAATATATTAAGATCTTTATCAAACTAATATATTGACGACAAAAAGTTTACAAGTGGGAGATTTATAAAATACTAAAAACTTTTATTAATAATGAACTTACCCCTATTATTACATCATTACAGCAACTAAAGACTTACCAGTTAACACTTGGCAGTACAGGTAGGACATTAAAAATAAGGCAAAAAAATGGGAAGTTTCCCACAAATATGATAGAATGTTCATTTTCAATAGAAAATAATTCAAAAATTGATATAAAATAGTATTAAGTTGACAACAGAAAAACAAGAGCCAATAGAAACAACTCACAGAAGATACAGGCATACCTTGCTTTATTGGGCTTTTCAGATACTGCATTTTTTTTTTTTTTTTTACAAAATGAAGGTCTGTGGCAACTCTGCATCTAGCAAGTCTACCGGCACCATTTTCCCAACTGCATCTGCTCACTTCTTATCTCTATGTCACATTTTGATAACTGTCACAATATTTCAAATGTTTTATTATATTTGTTATGGTGATCTGTGATAGTGATCTTTAATGATACTATTGTAATTGTCTGGGGTGCCATGAAACTTGTCCATATAACACTCAAATTTAATGAGGAATTGCTTCTTACTGATGAGCAAAGAAAGTAGTTTCCTGAGTTGAAATTTACTCCTGGTGAAGATGCTGTGAACACTGCTGAAATGACAACAAAGAATTCAGGATGTTACATAAACTCGGTTGATAAAGCAGGGTTTGAGAGGACTGACTCCAATTTTAGAAGAAGTTCTGCCTATGGATAAAACGCTATTAAACACTATCACATGCTACAGAAAAATCTTTTATGAAAGGGAAAGTCCATCAATGCAGCAAATGTCATTGTTGTCTTATTTTAAGAAATTGCCACAGCCACCCACCCTTCAGCAACTCCCACCCTGATCAGTCAGCAGCCATCAACTGAGGCAAGACCCTCGACCAGCGGAAAGATTACAGCTTAATGAAGGCTCAGATGACTGTTAGCCTTTTTTAGCAATAAAGTATTTTTAAATTAAAGTGTGTACATTGTCTTTATTAGACATAATGCTACTGTACACTTAATAGACTACAGTGCAGCGCAAATATAACTTTTATATGCATGGGGAAACCAAAAGACTCATGTGACTTGCTTTATTGTATTATTAGCTTTATTGTGATAGTCTGAACCCACAATATCTGAGGTATGCCTATAGACAGAGCAGGTAATTAATAACAAACATATATTACAAGTTTAATATTTAACAAATTCCAGAAATGGAAACTAAATATATTGGAAATATAAATTGGCATCACCTTTCTGGAAACAAATTTGACAATATGCTTTGATCTAGTAATTACATTAGGAAATGATTTCAAAATTCAAGATTTATGCATAAAAATCATCACAATATTTCTGCACAAAAAATACTTGATTAAAATATTCTAAAATGTTAAAGAGTGGTTATCTCTCAGTAGAAGAACTATGGATGGTCTTTACTTTCTACTTTATATTTTTTCATATATTCCATGTATTTTATAACAAGCATACATTAACTTTAGTCCAAAAAAAAATTCAAGTTACTTTTTAAAGGTTCTTTTAACAAATATCACCCAGTTCTTCTTATAGAAACAAATAATGAATGTTTGCTATTTCTATTCCAATGGACTGGGCTCCTATTCTAATTCTGGATTTATACCTCCCACTTACCAAGAACATCAGCCTCCACAACAGCACAGCAGAGGAGCTTTAGTTAGAGACAGATCTAAGTTTAAATCCTAGAAATACCACTTATAGCTGTGTTACTTTTGGTACCTTACTGTTCTAAACTTCAATGTATTCTTAAATAAGACTTGCATATATTATATTTATATATTTAGAGATTAAGATAGTTCCAATATTACAAAGGGCAATTCAGAAAGGGTATAAAGATGAAGGTGGAATCTTGGAGGAGGTAGGTGGGAAGAATACAATTTGGGATTCATCCAGAGGAAAGTTATGGTAACATATGTTCTGACATGGTAAGCATGAGACTAAATGAGTAAGTTTTTCTTCATTCTTTTGTAAAGAACACTTACTATGTGATATACACTAGGGACAGAGCAGTCAATAGGATAAATAGGATTCCTGTCTGCTGACCATATATTCAATGGCGGTGAAGGTAGGGGGTGAGGTGGAAGTGAATGCCAGGCAGAGACATACAAATCAAATTAGTGAGGTGTGTCATAAATAAAGTGTAACAGGTAATGGGATAGATGGGGGATGGGAGCTATTTTGAAGGGGATGGCCAATGAAGGCTCCTCTGCAAAGACTGAGCTGATACTTGAATGACATGGAACTATGGGAAGAGCTTGAGTCTGAGAAAACAGCCAGGGCAAAGACAAAGACGAGAACAAAGCTGGCATGTTCACAAACAGCAGGGAGACCACTGTGAAAGGAGAAGAGATTAAAGAGGTAGCAGGGACCAGATCATGTGGGGCCATATCATGAAAAGGAGTTGGAATTGTGTTTTACTGTGATGAGAACACGCTGATGTTTTGAATAGACTGACACAATCTTACTGCATCTTAAAAATTACTTCAACCAAACAGTGGAGGCAGAATTCTAGTGACAGGAGGCTACTGCAGCCGGCTAAATATGCTTTGAACTAGGTAGGACTGATGGCACTGCAGTGGCAGAATAAAACAGAATTCCCATGGAGGCTGATTTCAACTCTATCTTCGAAACCAAACACAAAGATCTCACTTCGTAAAAACTTTCCAGGTTCTCCTACCTTCAGGTGCCATCACTTAACTTCATATACTATTCTAGTGAGAACAAGTATCAAAATGTATTGTAATTGTCTATTTACAAAGCTACTTTTTCTACTGGGTCAAATTCCAAGAATGAAGGCAGGAACAATGTCTTATTTATCTCTGTAATGCCTAGCAGAGTGCCTGGCATATAATAAGTGCTCAATAAATCTGACCGAAAAAATGAACAAATAAATTTGAAATAATCAAAACCATCTGTAATAGTTTCCTAGGGCTGTAACACAGTACCATAAATCAGGTGGTTTAAAACAACAGAAATATATTATCCCATAGTTCTGAAGGCTGAAGGTCCAAAATCAAGGAGTCAGCAGGACCATGCTCCCTTTGAAGGCTTTAGAGGAGAATCGTCCTTGCCCCTTTCTAGTTTCTGATGTCTCCCAGCAATCCTTGGTGTTCTCGGCTGGTGGCTGCATCACTCCAATCTCTGCCTCCATCTTCACATGATTTTCTTCCTTGAGTGTGTCTGAGTTTCTGGGACTCCAGAGATACCACTCATTGAATTCAGGGCCTGTCCTAATCCCATATGTTCTCATCTTAACTACATTTGCAAAGACTCATACTCCAAATAAGGTCACATTCTGAGATTCCTGGTGAACAAGAATTGTTGATAAACACTATTCAACCTCACTACACCATTAAACACAATGCATTGCCTTATAAAGTGGTAATCTGCCCGTTCCAAAAGTGTTCCATAAGGCTAAATAGTCAAAATCAGGAACATGCAACAGAAGAGATTTCTGTAATGACTTTGTGTGTCCTTTAACCTCTCTAGTTTCAGCTTACTGATCTGTGTGTTATGGGAACTTTACAGTACCTTCTAATAGTAATATTCTATGATCTTAAGTCATAATTTTTCTTGATAACATTATAGATTTTACAAATATATTAGGCATATAGAGACCCTCAAATATTTTAGTTAATTTAAATGATAGCAGAAAGTTTACTTTCTTAGCTTTGAAGTAGGTAGAATGTTTTTTGTAAACTATCCACTGTAACACTTACTTTAATTTTCTTCATTTTTCATTAAGAATGCAGTGTATTCCTCCAAACATTATAACCCTATATAGTCATGTGCCAAATAACCACATTTTGTTCAATAATGGATAGCATGTGTAACAGTGGACCCATAAATTTATAATACTGTATTTTTACTGTATCTTTTCTACATTTAAATGCACAAATACTTACCATTGTGTTACAACTTCCTACATATCTAGTACAGTAACATGCGGTACAGGTTTGTAGCCTAGAAGCAATAGGCTATACCACACACACTAGGTGTGTGGTAGGCTATGCTATCTAGATTTGTGTAAATATGATGTTCACACAACGATGAAATCGCCTAATAATGCATTTCTCAGTATGTATCCTCATCGTTAAGTGACACATGACTCTACTTTCATTTTAACAGACTATACCCTCTGAACACCTTCTACATGCCAGGCACACAGGGATATGGCAGTGAAAACCCACTTCCAACTCACATACTTGTAACTTATTTAAACTATTAACTAACTAGACCTCAGTCTCTTCATAATTTAAAAATTCCACTTATATGATATTCTGACTAACAGACATGTTACTTTTTTAGTGGGAAGATTTCAAAAAATAGCTTTGTTGATTTCTGAAATGGGTATATTTTCATTGTTTAAAAAAAAAATCACATAAGTACGAAAATGGTAAAAATTATCAGGAATCTCACTACCCAAAGATAGTCACCGTTAACATTATATTGAATAACCTTCCAGATTTGGATGTTTTCACACATTGATATATAGTATCTTACATGATTTTATCCAAAAATACAGATGTAGAAAGCTGCATTAAATGGCATGTCTGTTAGATTGACAGGCATGCCATTTGGCAACTAGTTTGTTCCCCCAAAATTGTTATGTCTATCTTTCTATGACAAATATGGCTATTTGGCATTATTTTATTGGATACAGAGTTTTCTGTTGAATTAAAATACCATAATTTATCCTATCCCCCCCCCCCGAGAGAAGCACTGAAATGAATTAAAATATCTATCATTACCAATGTTGCAAATTGTTACCAAAAATCTGTATACATATATCTTAGCAAAGTTTTGCAATTGCCCCTTTGGACAAATTCCAGGTCTACAGAAAGGGCAATATTCTAATTTAAAATTTTCATTTGCATAGCTAGACCTTCTGTCCTCTCAAAAGGTTGACTCCAATGATACTCCAACTCCACATATAAAATTACTCATTTTCTTATATCCTTCCCAACAGTGGATTTTGTCAGTCTTCACCAATATGAAGGTACTCTTCTGCCAAAACAAAACAAAGCCAAACCATCTTTTACTTGCATTTCCTTTATTACTAGATAAGCTATACATGTTTTGCTACATTTATATTTCTTCTCGGAACTGGTTGAGTCTTTTGCTAATTCTCTACTGAGTAGTCTTATACTCTTGGGGATTTGATTGTATTATCCTTGTTAAAAGTAAAGAATCTTTTTATTTTACTTTTTAGAAAAACTTCATTGTTTTTCTTAAAATATATATTCACTATGAAGAATTCACACAAAAAGTAAAATTTTAAAAAATTTAAATTACTAAAAACTTTCACTACTCACCATTTCACACATAACACTGCTAGAGAGTGAGCTTGTTGTATGTTATGAATATTAACTTTTGTTCCCCAAGGTGAAAAAGGCTTCATTCATAAGTTAATTTTTAAAGGTGAGTGAGATACGTCTTTCTTTATAAAAGGTTAAGTTGCACATAAATCACATTTCAACAAATCAAATGCTATCTTCCCAAATGACCTATTATACTTTTGATAATGACTTTGCTTTACCTCTGATTATATGTTAATTAAAAGTAACTCAGATATTTTTAGAACTGAGTGTGTTTGTACTCTTAACTTTTTCACATGATTACTGTGCCACAAACCGTTTCAGTGTATTAAAGAAGATATGCCACCCAAATAACGTCCATTAAAGAAAGACGGCAACTAAAAGAACTCCTACAGCTCAATCCTTTTATAAGGAAGCAGGGAATATAGCGAGAAAAGTAACAGATTAAAAGCTGGAAGAACTAAATTGAAAGCCCTAACTTCTCCACTCTCTTACTGTGTGATCTGGGGCAAATCACTTCATCTTCTGAGCCTCAGCCGCTAAATTTCTGAAATGTTGAGAATGGAATTATTTATAAAGTCCCTTTCAAGCACTGACATTCTGATTCCATAGAGTGCTGAAGTATGGAAACCCAGAACTAGTAGCAATCAAAAACCTAGAAAAAAAATAACAGCTGTATAAGGTATTATTTCTGAATAGCTATGGAGAGCAGTAAAATACAGCAACAAGGTAGCAACAAGTAACAAAGAGAATACAGTAAACCAGCAGTCTACAAATTGGGTCATGCATACCCCTGGAAGTATACAAGCATGGAGAGTTTCAAGAGAACTGATGATTATATTCTCAATTTCCATCTGTACAGTTTTCTAGAATCATTCTGCTGACAACAGCATGTCTGCTTTCCTTTACTTCCACTTCCTCTTTCCCTTTACCTCTTTCCCCTCTGCCACTTCATAAAAGAAAACTGTAACTCTCACACTTTCTGAAACTTGCTGTGGAGTACTGCCTTTGGGCTAAAAACATCCAGGTGGCCAAAAGGACATTTCAATATATTCATGTTGAGAAAGATAATTACTCTAAAAAACACTGACACCTTTTTTTTTCTTTTTTTTTTTTTAACATTTATTTTAAGTTCAGGGTTCTTTTTCAAATCAAGGTATCACCACTTCCATGAAAATGAAAGGAGAATCAAACCCAGTTGCTACCTAAGTATTAAAAATAATTTGATTATGGATTATTTTGTTTTATGCATACAATCTAGAAGAATGGGTGATACTACTAATATAAAGCAATATAAAGCACTTTTTAATAACCATCTACTAAATTCATAAGTGAGGTTTCTCAATACTTTCAAATATTAAAGTAAAAAAGGAACAGAATCAAGCAGAACCCCATCTTTTCTAATAATATTTATAAATGGATAAAATAATTGAAATAAACCAGCCCCATCTATCCCACTGAAAACGCATTTCTGACAAAATTTTACTTTAATACTTATTAAAATTTGTAATTAACATATGTTGTTTTGATTGTCTACTGGCTATGACTAAAGTGATAACTCAGTCCAAAATAAATTTGACACAGAGCATTATGGACATACACAATTTTCCTATTTTTGTATTATAACTGTCCATAGAACTCAAAACTGAGGGACCATTAAAATAAAGCACTTTTTATTCCCCTCTACTAAATTCATGAATGAATTTCCTTTTGTTGCAGAAAAATATCACATATGGATAAAAATGCTTTATAGCATAAAAGAATATATTAGGATAATATGTAAAGAAAGTAAAACAAAAATGAGAGAAAATATAACATGATTTTTGATAAAAATGCTTTCCAGCATAAAAGTATACATTACGATAATAGGTAGAGAAAGTAAAACAAAAATAGAGTTCAAAGAGAAAAAAAGACTATAAAAAATTCTGTTAAAATTAAGTCTGTTCATATATTTTTTAATGAATTGTTAAAAATCCCCTCATACACATTTAAAATTGTGATTTGAACACCACCACCAGAAATTACATCATTTACAGATATTAAAACTCAGATGAAAAACTCAAGATGTGGGAGAAGGTACATAGTTTTTTGTTTTTCCAGTTCTTTGAAGGGATATATGAGCAAAACGTTTGAAAATTCTTGTACTAAAGGTCAGAATATAACATTAGTGCTAATCTTCCTACTGGACATCTTCACCTGGATGTTCAGACACTTGAACTCTACATATTCAAAGCAAACTTATGAACTCCCCTCTACAAATACACACATTTGTTTTTGAAAGAAGAAAGAAAAACAAACCTGCCTCTTCTTCCTATTTGCAATTTTGTTACTAGCTTCATCATCTACCTGGTCTTTCCAAACTAAAAAAGTAGGAATACTTTTTACCTCCCAAAGCAAATCAGTTCCTAGGACCTAACTCCTAAGTGTCTCTCTCTTCCTTCCACCAGTGCCATTGTTAAAGATCTCTTCACCAATTGTCGTCAAATAGCTCTTCTTCAAAACAGTAACTACATTTAATTTTACCTCCCAGGATCTCCCATGGAAAGTAAAACTACTTTACAATAATCAGAGCTATGCAAGTGTACCTGTCATGTCATGCATATATATGACTTACAAAAAAAAAAAACACAGAAACATGAAGGTGGAAGAATCAGTCACTCCCTTCAGACTATCCTTATCTAAATATCTTTCAAGCTGCTGTCTCAACAGTCACTGGTTGAAAATTTATAATCTCATGAGCTGCCTACCCTGTATGAACAGCTTTGCCAAAGATCTGGGTCCAAATACAACTCACTTGACTTATTAGTCCTAAATTAATTTGGTTAAAGAAGAGATTTACGTTAACATAAGAATATCAATAAAATTACATACAATTATAAAGAAGTTAAAAATTACTTACAATTTCACCACCCAGAGACAGCTTCAGCTATCATTCTGGGATACATCTAGCTTTTTAAAAATTTTTTGGCAAGCATGCATTGTATATATATATATGTATTTTGTGATTTATTTTTTTTAAACATAATTAAGATAATCTGTAGATACTCTGGGTTTTTTCCTCACTTAATTATGTTGCTAGCATTTCTTCCATGCGATTAAAGATTCTTCAAATTCTTCAAATCATTTTAGTGGGTACACAATATAGAAATAATACTAGAATCCATTGAGCCATTTGTAAACTACATTTTTATATATCATTTAAATTCTTTAAGGCATTTAAGTGCCGACATAATACAGAAATAATGAAAAATACTATACTACATAATACTATAATCTATTTAATCATTTGTAAATTATGTTTCCAGTTTTTCACAGTGATAATGGGATGAATAAACTTGAAGATTAACCTTTATCTACATTTTTAGTCATGTCCTCAGAATAGATTCCCAAAAGCAAATTATCAAGCAAAAATACTAATTTAAGTATTAATTTTTAAAATCTTACTAATATTGTGCATGTGTAACCTTCAAGCTATAAACTCACTTTAGCTGCAGTGTAGTGTAGCGTGATCACAACTCACTGCAGCCATGACCTCCTGGGCTCAAGAGATCCTCCCACCTCAGCCTCCAGCTTAGCTGGGACTACTAGCACGTGTCACCATGCCTGGCTAATTTTTTAATTTTTTTTTTGTAGAGACAGGATCTCTCTGTGTTGCCTAGGCTGGTCTCAAACTCCTGAATTCAAGCAACCCTCCCACCTAAGCCTCACAAGTGTTGGGGTTATAGGCATAAACCACCATGCCCAGCCAGTATCACATTTTTTAGTATGCATTTCTTTGATTACTAGTATGGTTAAACACAAGATCTCCTTATTTCCCTACTGTTCCTAGCTATTGGTACTGATTTTACCCTCTGAAGTAACGTCCTTTTCCCATGTGGCAAAAGGAAGTAGAAGAGAGTACACAGGCTTTAGAATCAGCATGAACTAGAGTTTAACCCATTTCCACTACTTAATTGTGTTACCTTGGACAAATGACAGCTTTAAACTTATATCTTCTCCAATTAGAGACCATTAACACAAAGTAGGAACAGTGCACAGCAATCAAGAACACACAACCAATCAAAATCTATAACATATTAACCCTCTTCTTCCTTTTATTCACATGGCAGTCCTTTAAACCCTGGAAGACAGCAATACTCTGTCACCTCTCACCAGCTCTCCATCTCCATCCATATCCCTGCTGGCTAAAATCTGAGACTTTCTTCCTCCAGAGAAATGGTTTCAAATCACCTTACCAACTGCTCATTATCTTCAGAGATCAATTTAGCTGAGTTACAGCCTCCTAGAACATGGCATTTAGAACAAAATAATCCAGATATGATTTGAAAAGATCAGAATGAAAGTTATTTCTTCAAATAACTAGTCAAATTTGTTCTCCTTATCCACATCCATAAGACAACAAAATTTTTAATTTGTAGACTCAAAATTCTAACTGTAGTCCACTCATCTGCCCTGATTAGGCAGGCCAGATTAAAAGTGAAGGTCTTGGAGCACAACAGGCCCTTCTGGAAGTTCATATAATACCTTGAGCAACTTAATGTCTGGAAACTCAGTTTATTCTTTGGTAAAAATGGGAGTAACTCTACTTATCTCATAGAGTTTTTGTAAAGATCAAAAACACCAACTGGGGCAGGCACGGTGGCTCATGCTTGTAATCCCAGCACTTTGGGAGTCCAAGGTGGGCGGATCACTCGAGTCCTGGAGTTCCAGACCAGCCTGGGCAACATGGCAAAACCCCATCTCTACAAAAACTAGAAAAATTAGCCAGGCGTGGTGGGGCATGCCTGTAGTCCCAGTTACTCAGGAGGGTCATTTAAGGCAGGGATGCAGAGGTTGCAATGAGCCGAGATACTGCCATTGCACTCTAGCCTGGGAGACAGAACAAGACCCTGTCTCAAAACAAAAACAAAACAAAACAAAAAAATACTACACCAATTAAAAGTATCTGCCATATAGGAGTTACTCCAAAAACAGAAACAAGTACAGTTAACAATTCAACATGAGTTTGAACTGCGAAGGTCCACTTACAAGCAGATTTTTTTCAATAAATATACTAAGAAATTTTGTGAATATTTATGAAAATTTTAAAAAACTTGCAAAGCATCACCCCTGAGACAGACCAATCCCTCCTCTTCCTCCTCAGCCTACTCAACATGAAGATGATGAGGTTCATGAAGACCTTTACGATGATCCACCTCCAGTTAACGAATAGTAAACTCTTACTTCTGATATTCTTAATTATATTTTCTTTTCTCTAGCTTACTTTATTGTAAGACAGAATATAATACATATACAAAACTTGTGTTAATCACCTGTGTATGTTATCAGTAAGGCTTCTCACCAAGAGTAGGCTATTAGTAGTTAAGTTTTTAAGAAGTCAAAAGTTATATTTGGGCCGGGCACGGTGGCTCAAGCCTGTAATCCCAGCACTTTGGGAGGCCGAGACAGGAGGATCACGAGGTTAGGAGATCGAGACCATCCTGGCTAACACGGTGAAACCCCGTCTCCACTAAAAAATACAAAAAACTAGCCGGGCGAGGTGGCGGGCGCCTGTAGTCCCAGCTACTCGGGAGGCTGAAGCAGGAGAATGGCGTGAACCTGGGAGGCGGAGCTTGCAGTGAGCTGAGATCCGGCCACTGCACTCCAGCCTGGGCGACAGAGCGAGACCCCGTCTCAAAAAAAAAAAAAAAAAAAAAATTAAAAGTTATATGTGAATTTTTGACTGCACAGGGAGTTGGATCCTGCATTGTTCAAGGGTCCGCTGTAATTATAATTGCTACTAAAGCAAAACTACTGCATCTTTATTAAGCACCATTTGCCAAGTACTTTATATGGTCCTGAACTACAGTTTGTTCTACTCAAAATTCCGAGAAGTAAAGCGGACTTTGCTTAAATTTAGTTATCTCAGTTAACAACTAATTTTCTCCCCCAAATTCTACCTTGACTTGCCTTGGTCTTTTCCATCTCCCTTTAGCCATCACTTTCTGAAAATGAACAGCCATCCCGACCAGCAGGTGGAGGCATGGAGCAGCAATCCAAAATTACTACTCAAAGAAAATTATAAGCAGGAGATGCTTCTTATGTCAACCATACAATCAGTGGCACAGGTCCCTTATAAAAGGAACCTACCAGCAGCCAAAATAAAGCCCTGCAAGTTTAGAAGGCTCATCTACAAATCTAGTTTTTGTTCCTCTCCTCATATGCTGATCCTATGAACACTTACACCTGAATGCAAATATGCAAAAGTATCACTTATTTGTGAATAACCTTTTGAAAAGCATGTTTGGCAACAATATAAAAAAATCAACAAAGTCTATGTTACTTTTAGGCAAGAATAAGCCACTTAAATGTGGAAGAGAATAAAGTCTAAATTTTCTCTCAATTCAAATTAAACATAAAAGATAAGCAACTTCATAGCCAGAATCTAAAAGTTTTGAATTATTTTTAAATTAGAAGATTCAAAATGAATTGGAGCTTTTTGTAATGAACACAGGGAATTTAAGAATGTCTAGATCTGAAAAGATCTTTAGTCAAGAGACTTCTAACAAAATCAGAAACAGATTTTATATAAACACATAAACAAATGTGATCGATAAAATCAAACAAAGAAAATTAAATTCCTTAAGAGGGCCTGCATGCAGTAAGACTTCTTCATCATCTAAATTTACTAGGTCTTTAATCCAGTTAAATGACTGTTTACAATCTTAGACAAAAATGAGAAGGAAGCTAAGTTTTGTCCACTCCCCCTCTCTTCAGCTCTTCTCTTCCCAAACTTGCCCCTACATTCATCCTCAGAAAACAACGCAATTCTCTAAAACTGCTC
The DNA here is from genome assembly GCF_000951045.1 of Mandrillus leucophaeus. NCBI lineage: Eukaryota > Metazoa > Chordata > Mammalia > Primates > Cercopithecidae > Mandrillus > Mandrillus leucophaeus. The sequence continues at coordinate 1,757,785 of NW_012106709.1, forward strand.
TGGTCAATAGTGAAGGAAGAGGAGGGAAGAGAAGAAGAAAAGAGTTGAAAATTGCCTCAAAGAGAATGAATGGCAACCCTCCCTCTTCATAACTTCTGTGAAGGGCTTAATATTTTACCTCTTGCAGCCTTTTGTGTTTAAGAAGGAATTCCTGGGTAGACAGCATGTACAGCTGATGGAACTCTAGGCATAGCAACAAAGCAGTAAAATCTCAGCATATAAACAACATCTCCTAGACTGAATGTGTTCCTGACAACCTATAAACTAGAAATTTGAACACCCTGTTAGAACTACACTCCCACTCCAAATACACTATGGATTTACATTAATATTATATTTGAGCATGTATCTGAAATATAAACACATATTAGCTCAGAAGTGAAAGCTAAAGTATGGTAGTATTAAATTTAGTATGAAGAATTAAAGTATGAAGCATTTCTGAAAACAGAAATGAAGCCAAGGTCCCAACAAAACAGGTGTTTTGAGAATACACAGGTAGGAAGGTCTCATAAACATAACCACTTCCCTTGGGGTATCCCACTCACTGGCCACACTATTCACTGTATCAGCTTCTGTATCTAAGTTTGCAAAGAGGCAACTATTATGGTAACAGTAATTTGGAATAATGCACATTTATATATTGATGTTGGGTAGACAAGAGCCCTTATAAATGAGCACGGGACATGCAAATAAAACTTCACAAAAGAGCAAATACAAACAGCACAAGCAATACTTCAGAAAGCACACTTGCTTACTGCAATTTAAAACAAACTCAGTGTACCACAGTACATCTACTATAGTAGCAAACTGTTTATAAAACGTCTAATAATATATGATTGGAGATGAAACACATAGGATCACATATTTTGGTAATATCGAAGTATAGATCTTTTTGAGAATGTCAAAAGATGTTCTTACCTTTTGACCCACCCTAGTGATTTTTAAGATTTTATCAAGCATGCATGAAGGTGTTCATTAAACGAAGTTTTGCATACCTCAACAAAAACCTAAAAACAAAAAATGTTCAACATTCAGAGAATGTGTTGCTTATAAATTAACACGACTTCACTCTAGTTTATTAAGTAAGACAATACCTCTGCTCTGCCAACTAAATAGCTGCTAGCCATATGTAGCTATTTAAATAAAACTGAAGTAAAAATTCATTTCGTCAGTCATACTAGCCACATTTCAAGTGCCCACTAGCCACACAAGGCTAGTGACTATCATTGGATAGTGCAAAAACATTTCCATCATCACAGAAAGTTCTACTGGACAGCTCTGATCATATCCACATGGGCCATCCTCCTTCCTCCTCCCGCTACGTTCACTCATTTGTCTAGAAACAACTGCTTAACCTTCAGTCCCCGGCCTAAGCAAGCCTCAATGATTACGTAAGGCTAACCCTGATTTAAACCAGAAATTTAGGCATACATTCCTTATCGTCTCATAACACTTTGATAACTCCAGTATAATAATTACCCCACATATAATCATACCATTTTCTCTATCACAATTCTGTAAGTTTCCTGAAGGAGGAACCAACTTTTATCAAAGGGGCTTTGAACTATTCTGGCACTCACAGGACCTGGATAATTTGTCATATACTAAGAACACTGCTAAAGACAGAATGGAAATAATGACTGTAGTTGAAAAATGGTTGTGTATAAGGAAGGGTATGCATACAAAGGAAAACTTGGTTAGGCTGGCAGTGTTACAAATGATTAAGACAACAACAACAAAAAACTACTACAAGCTCAGTATCACTATCCAAAATGCTTGGGACCAGGAGTGTTTTGGATTTCAGACTTTTTTGGATTTTGTAGTATTTGTGTATACATCATGAGGTATCTTGGAGATAGGACCCAAGTCTAAATACAAAGATCATTTAGATTTTATATACACCTTATACACATAGCCTGAAGGTAATTTTACACACTCTTTTAAATAATTTTGTGCATGAAACAAGGTTTGTGTACACTGACCCACCAGAAAGCAAAGGCGTCTCATCACCCATGTGGACGATCTCATCACCCATGTGGTCAATCCGTACTTGTTTGGCATCACCATCATTTCTGACTCTGAATTTATATGCTAGTGATAAGCAATCATTTTCTCCCACTTGTTCACACAAAAGAACTTAACGGTAAACAATATGACATACCATTAATACAGTGAGAAAATACTGTGTTCAGGATAACCAGGCAGCACAGTAGCAGCCCCAGAATACCTGCATCAGCTGCTCAACAGCAAAAAATAACAGCAGAATCTCTGTCTCCGTGTCAGCACTCAGAAAGTTTCCATTTGAGGGCATTTTGGATTTTCAGACTAGGGATGCTCAGCCTGTAATTCCTTACATATTCTCAACACATAACACAAGGAGCCTCACTCACAAGAAGGTATTCTATGAGTACGTATTTGTGAAGTATTTCTTTAAAAAAAAAAAAGACAAATGCTGACTTAGAAACAATATAAATTAATGATAGATTTCTAAAAATTAAAACTCAAATTTCTAACCCATATAAGATTTGCTTCCAGTGCACAGAAAATCTGACTGAATAATTCCAACTGCAGTGCTTTGGCATACTCATCAATATACTCACTCAACTTTCACATCTACCAAGAACCTACCTATGCAAAGTACCATAGATATGATGGTGAACAAGACACAATTTCTGCCTCCACAATATTTTTTTTCCAAATATGAATGTTATTCTCAAACATGAATCTTTAAACTCAGCTCTCAACAATAGATACCCAAAAATGACAAAGAACAAGCTTCACCTACTTTATCATTCACTAATTCAAAAAACTCATATTAACCATTTGAAATAGTATACGTCCTACTTTTAAACAAAAAATTAACGCCTCATTTACTTGGCACCCTTAGAAGATCTGGTGTTCCACATAAATGAATTTTTCAGGTAACTCAAGCTTGTCCATTTCAGCACCAATACTTAAACTCTTTGGCATGGAAATCTTTTAAAAAACAAAACAAAACAAAAAACAGTACAAATCTTTCAACTTTAAAAAACAGGCTCTATTAACATTATTCTGACTGAAACTTACTGCGTTGTACAACACTCAAGCCCCTGAACTAAATGTCCCAGGGTGCTTGTAAAAGTTGCTGGCTTCGAAGAGTTTTGCTTCCAAGAGTTTTTCTTCTGACCCCTGGCTTTTGGTGTGTCTGCTGTCAACCTTTGCTGCTGTCAGTGTGAACTGACTCTGGCAGCCTCCCACCCCACTTCAAATTTGCTGCTACTTGGAAAACAAGTTGTGTCAGAACTTTGCCTAAAACACACTGGCTTTGAGACGATCTCCAAATCAATGTCGGTCACTCAGTCTTTTCTGTGTATTACTTGAACTGTTACGGTCTGCAGTTACAAGTTCCAAACCAAGTTTTGGATAAAAGAATTTGTGCTGTACCTTCATGCTCCCATATTGTCTTCATATTTAAAACTGATGCTCAGAGATAATTTCATTACCTATTCATTTATTCAACAAATATTCATTAAGTACCTACTAGGAGCTGGGCTCCAATACTATCGTGACAATAAGGAAATGAAAAGGAAGGTTGCCAGTTTTAAGCATATTTTCAAGTACAAAAACTGTAATTATTTTACTTAAAGTCTTTTTTTTGGAAAAAAAAAAAGGGGGGGTGTTTTTTTTTCCCTAAGCCTCTTAAAAATTACAAAACCTGTTAAACTTTTTATAACTTCTGTACATTCAGGTTTAGGAACTAAAAATTTAAGGGTAAAGAAAGCATTTGATTAAACCAAATGTTTATTTTACAAGCTCTGAGTAGGATTCCAAGATTTTCTGTCTCTTTTCTTTTTCCTATTACAAATTCCCATCTAGGCCTAAAGAAACCAATATCAACATATGCTTTATTATTAAATGATATGCAAAGTCTTGATAATGATAAGTATGTCCATCTCAGCATCCACTAAGTTTACATTTACCACAATGTTAATAGAAGAAAAAGTGTTAATTGAGGAAAATTTCTGTCCAAAGTTTAAGAAGTTCCTATATACTTCACTTTGGGGTTCAGAAATTTTTTAAAAAGTTGTAAGGGTTATTAAAATATGGTGTAACTCTACAATATTTGCTTCATCTGCCACAATCATATTTTCAAAATTCCATTACCCATTTAAACCTAAGGCTAGAAAAATGAACCAAGAAGTGGAGCTTAAAATTGGTCTCTGTGGATTAATTAAGACATCAGGAAAAACCCCTGGCATCAGCTTCATTTTGATCCCTTGGAATCTTCCTTCTCATTCATTTTCTCCTCAGAGAGCACAAGAACTTTATTCATAATTTATAATTGTATAAATAATCAGTGATTGCCTTTATTATTCAGATATAACTGGAAATGAGTTGCTAGTCATGTGCCTGCTGATCTGAGGAAGTAAAATAATATTTAGAAGTGAAAAACGTTACTTTCATTAAAAATCTTTAACTACTACTATTAAAAACCTCCTTCAGCAGTGCATTAATATTTCCTCAACATTAATTCTGGAATCTGAAAATGCTTTAAGTGGTACTAAAAAGGCAGATCACAGGTCTAACCTTCAAAATAACCATGTAATATTATTCTAAATGACACATTATAGTAATTTTCACAAGTCTGCTCTGACTTCATTAGCATACTACCTTGTGCTGTGAAATAAGTTTTAGTTTAGATAAAAAGGATTCACAGAGAAACCGAAATATAGGCTCTTGCTCCTTCTACAACCACTTCAGGCAAAGAAGTAAATGACAAATATTTACTAGACACTTATTACACTACCAGGTGCTGTCCACACTACCTGCAAACACACACACACACACACACACACCCCTTGCTCAAGATACAATACAACTGGAGAGAAAACATACACTCCCATAAAAGATAATATTAACCAATAGGAAAAATTTGATTTTAAAAGTGATCATTAGCCATAACTTCTGGCAGCAGAAAGTGAAGGCATTCAGTTCAGATGTAAACAAAATTTTTTTTACCCCTCTGTTTTAAGTCTGGCAATCAAAATTAGCCAAACCTAAGGAAGTGGACCAACGGCATCACCACAGGAAAAAAACAGAAATGTTCAGCAGCAACTGGTATTGGACCACTCAAAGTCTTCCCATCAGTGCACATCAGTAGTTTCTCTCCTAAAATCTCCTTATCAAATTAAAAACAAAACTGATTCCTGGCTATGAACTTTGCAGACTTCTTCCTCTGATACCCAGGACAGCCCAACCACAGAAACGAAGGAGTCAGGGAGACGACAGCAACAGGGCATCTAGGCCTATTGTTCAGAGAGAACCGCAGGACCAGGCGAGCGCCGCGGGGTGCGCGGGAGCTGGGGGAGGAGAGGCGCGAACCCCGTACAGGTGTGTGTATGGGAGGGGGGACAGGTATGTTGCGAGGCGGGGGAGCACAGGTGTACTCAAGGGCCACAACTAAGAAATAAAGACTCAACTTCCAGACCGAAAAAGAGGAGGGCGGTCATTCCTGAGGCTTAAACTGCTGGGCACGGAGGGTGACAGGCCTGGGGAGGGTGTGATGAGAGGATCCCGGAGCCCACTAGTGTGGGGTTTTGGGGAGGCTGGAGAACTGAGGGCGGACAGCCAGGAGGATTCAAAGAAAAGGCTCCCCAATCGAAAGGCCAGCCTAGAAATCCCCAGACAATGGACAATGCGCGGGCTGGGGGATGTCGCGGAGGTGAAGCTGGGTGGGCAGAGGGAAACAAAAGAGAGAAGCCCCCAAGTGTGGGCCCGGCGGCGGCGATTACCTGAGAGAGCTGCCGGGGATTGGGGCAGCCGAAGAGCGCGGAGCTGGAGCTGAAGCTGATGGCTCCTC
>NW_012106709.1:1764268-1773255 GCF_000951045.1 Mandrillus leucophaeus
CTCCTCGCGCCGCCGCAGCGCCCAGGGAGACTGGTCAGCGACCGAGAGCGACAGTAGCCTTCCTTGTGTTCCGCACCCTAGAGCTCTGTCGGAGTCCCCTCCCGACAAACGTTTTCCCCCATCTATCTCATCCGCAGTTCTCTTCACGCCCTGCCATAACTCCCTCCCCTAGCTCCTCGCAAGCCAAGGCGCGTGCGCACGAGGCCCCAAGGTTTCGGGGCATCCCCCTGAGCGCTAAACTCGTGCGTTCCAGCGCCCCGAGGGTATGGGGTGGGTTCATCCCGCGCTAGAGACGCTGTTCCGGCTTGCCGACCCCAGAAACCCAAAGCACGCGGCGCAGTAGCCCTCCTCAGCCCTGACCGCGGGGTCACTTCTGGCTTTTCCCTCCTTGTTCCCATTCATGGGCTTCGCTAGAGACCGCTGCGGCAGTGACGTCAGCGGGCCGCGCAGGCATCGTCCTCCCCGCTACGTCACTGCCAGTCCCTTGGTGGGGCCAGGCTCCAGCGCTCCCCTGGCAGGTGCGGCCCCGGGGCCATCCCGAGCCCGAGGGGCGGAGAGGGGAGCCGAGAATTCGGAAGTGAGAAGGGGGCCTGGAGACAACGGGGAAAAAACCAAGACTGAGAAAGAATTATGGGTGAAAAGAATGAGAAAGAATGATACTGAGAAGACAAAGGAAAAAAGTAGACTTCATGGCCCTCTACGGAAAGCGTTGTTTGTTGGCTTTCGATTTTTTGAAAGCTAGAAAAGATAAAGAGCTCTTGACCTGATTTGTCGGCTAGATGTATAATTTAAGTGTTCATTTTGTCACATTTCTCACTAAACTGTCCAAGCTTTCAGCATCAACTGATTGTTTCTAACGCATTCCGGCCTTTGGGATTTCAGCCTGAACAACCTCTGCCCTGCTGGCAGAATTGTTGCTTTGGTTCAGTTCTTAGGGCACCCACCCTTCTACTGATTTGAGATGACTAGCCACTGACAAGGTGGGAGGCCTTTGAAAGCACTGCATAGCTTCCACTGATGATGAGATCATGTACCAAATGCACATAATCCGGTAAATGAGCAAAAGTAGACCTTTTATCATCTTTGCATGGCATCTGTTTCTTTTCTCTTGCTAAAACTTTATACCTCCTACGTGGATATTTTTCTACCTGTCTGCTTTCTACTATTAAAAGAACTATAACCCCCAACATGGTCTTGTGGAGTTTGTCTTCATTAGATGATGTAAGCTCCCCTTTAGTACAACTGATCCAACTCATCTTTGAAATCCGAGTTACTCCCACAACTTCTAGTAGATGTATTGAGCGTCTACTATATGCTTGGGATTATACTGAGCACATTTTCCTACGTTATCACATTTACTTCTCACAAAAGCATCGTGAGGTAATTAGTCCCTGGATTGAGAATAGGCTCATGGAAACAAAGTTGCCCTGGACCGTAGACAGATAAGTGGGAAGAACTAACCTCAAATAATGTTTGAATTCTGTGTAAATCTAAACATCCAGGAGGTGATATTGGTGTGATGTTACTGTGTGCCACATAAAATAACTATATTACATTTAATAACATCTAAGAGACCCAGGTTGATTAAATCATTTAAGGACAGAGCGCTAAGTAGATAACTAAAAAATGCATCCCCTTTCAACATAGTTACTGTTGTGCACCTGTGAACCAAGAACCGTGACAGGCATTCTACATACAATGTTTAACTTTACCCAACACGATAGCCACGTAAGTCAGGTAATTTTATCCTGATTCTACAGATGAAGAATCAGATTACAAGACTGTAAGTCATTTGCCTCAGTGAACTCTGGTTTATGATTTCAGAGCCATGCATTTTCCACCATACCACACAGTATCTTCTCCAGAGTTTTTCAGTCGTTTACAGTGTTCTTTACTGTGTTGAGGAGCCTATTAATCAGGTTCTTCAGAGAAACACAACCCATAGGATGTACATATAGAGAGAGGGAAAGAGAGTTATTTTAAGGAATTGGCTTACGTTTTTGTGAAGGCTGGCAAATCTGAAATCTGTAGGGCAGGGCAGCAGGCTGGAAATTCAAGTAAGAGTTGAAATTGCAGTTTTGAGTCTGAAATCTGCACAGCAGAACCACAGGCTGAAAATTCACATAGGGTTTCTACATTGGAGTCTTGATGCAGACCTGAGTCACCCTCAGGAAACCTAAGTCTTTGTTCTTAATGCTTTCAACTCTTTGGATGAGGTCCACCCACTCTATGGAGAGTAATCTGCTTAAAACCAATTAATTATAAATGGTAGTCACATCGACAAGTATGTTTATAGCAACATCTAGACTAGTATTTGACCAAATGACTGAACATCATAGTTTAGCCAAGTTGATACATAAAATTAAGTATCACAGGGAGCAAAGGTTAAACTTAAATAAAGAAATGCTATTACTTTCTGCAATAAAAAGAAAAGTACCTGAGAAAAAAGTAACAGAAACTGCAAAATTCTTATGAAGGAGGCTTTTACATGGTTGAAACATAAAAGCTGACTTGAATATTTAGGAAGTATTCACATGAGACACAAATATCTTCACATTATGTGTCCATTTAATGTTTCCAACATGTTTTCCTTCCCCAAACCTCCTTGTCACCAGTTTTCTAATCATATTCCTTCCAAGGTCGAAACCATCTATCCAAGCAGTCAGATACTGCTCATGAATCAGTATAGACCTCTACATATAGCTATTCCCCTTTCCGGACAAAATGAACAATCAGGTACACTGCTCCAAGTTCTGCTGACTGGGAGTATTTCTCTTCACTGCCTCTAGAATCACCACAGAGAAGGGCCATCGTGTTGTAGCTGTCCACTGTCTGCACCATAAAATTCAGAACTATCTGTAAATCAGTTGCAAATATTTTTCTCAACAGGTTGTAGGGGACCAGATGCCTTAGATGCCTTCTGGCTCCAAGGTTTCTGCTGAGATATTGAATAATAATCTCAATGAGTTTCCCACGAATATAAAGAATTGCTTTTCTCTTATTGCTCTCAAAATTCTATCTTTGTCTTTTTTTTTCAAGAGAGTGATAATGTCTTGGTCTGGGTCTTTTTGGGTTTGTCATACTTGAATCTGGCTGATCTTAGATGTCTAAACATGATTTCTATAAATTTGGGGAGTGTTCTGCCATTATTTCTTCTCATAATCTCTCTGCTTCTTTCCCTTTTCTTTCTGAAAATCCCATAATGCATGTATTAGTCTGCTTGATGGTATCACATATGTTCCTTAAACTCTGTTCACTTTTCTTTATTCCTTTTTATTTCTGTTTCTCAGAATTTATAATTTCACATGTACTATAGTCAAGTTCACTGATTCTTTCTTCTGCCTATTCAAGTCTGCCGCAGAACCCCTCTAAGAGATTTTTCAACTTGGTTATTGTGTTTTTCAGCTTCAGAATTTGAATCCATTTTATAATTTCTATCTCTTTGCCAATGATTAATTTTGTTTACATATTGTTTTCCTGATTCCACGTAGTTCCCTGTCCATATTTTCCCTTAGCTCTTTTAGCATATGAAGGACAGTTATTTTAAAGCATTTGTTAGTAAGTCTAATGTCTGTGTTTTTTCAGGGAAGTTAACTGCTACTTTATTTTCATTTTGAAAGGGACATATTTTTCTGGGTTTTTGAAATATGTCTTGTGGGGGTTTTGTTGTTGTTGTTGAAAATTGGGCAGTTGAGAAAACAGACACCTCTTCCAGTCTTTGCAGACTGACCCTGTGCCAGGCAAGTTTTTCACTAATTAGGTGGTCCACAGTTCTAAGCCTTAGGATCAGCTTAAGGAGAAAGCTTAAGAACTTACAAGTTCTTTTATGAGCATGCATCTTGCTCAGGCCATTGTGTGGCTTTTTAAATTTCTCTGTGTACACAGCTGCTTTTTAATGTCTTATTTTCCAAATGAGTCTCTCCTTGAGGCCTTTCGTGGTCTCCACCCATAATGTCTCACCCAGGTGTCTATGAGCCAGTCTCCCTGCAACTTTCCCAAGCAGGAGCCACTGCTTCTTCCTGTGAGATCTGAGTTAGGCAAAGCAGAGACCAGTCCTTCAGGCATTCCCTGGTAGGTTAGAGCATTACAAATAAAAGTCTGCTCTGTTCCTACTGATTTATAGTTTTGTTTTGTACTGTTTTTATCTGGCTTTGGTGTCGGGGCAATATTTGCCTCATAAAATGAGCTGGAAAGGTTTCATTACAGTTCCATTTTCTGAAAGTGTTGGTGTACAAAAGTGGGATTACTTCTTCCGCAGATGTCTGATAGGGTTCACTAGTAAAACTCTCTGGACCTGCACTTTTTATTGTGGGAAGATTTTAAATGACTAATTCAATTTATATACCTGATGAATCTTATAAACTAAGCTCTATGTAACCCAAAAGTAGTCTCCGAGGTTGTAGGCCAAAATGTTAGAAGTGGTGGGATTGTGGTTTTTCCTTTTCTTTTAAAATGTCATCCTAATCAATTTTATTTGTCAAATTTTCTAAGAAAAACCTATATTATTTTATAACAAAACTTATTCATAACCTGGGCAACATGGTGAAACCCTTTCTCTACAAAGAAAATGCAATGATTAGCCAGGTGTACTGGCATGTGCCTGGAGTTCCAGCTACTCGGGAGGCTGAGGTGGGAGCATCACTTGAGTCCCGAAAGTTGAGGTTGCAGCGAGCTGTGATTGTGCCACTGCACTCCAGCTTGGGCAACAGAGCAAGCCCCTGTCTCAAAAATAAATAAATAAATAAATAAAATAAAAAAATAAAAAAACCCAGTTATTTATTAAATATATAAACTGTGAGTAAAAATAAAATGTCTATAATGTGATGATAAACACACAATAAAATAAAAGGGTAATTGAAGAAAAAATTTCACTTGAGGGTTAGTTCCCTAGACTATTTAGTAGTCCAACACTAATCAACAAGCACTTCTATAGTAGTACACTAATGAATTACCAGTCGGAAGATTTCTAGCTAAACACAGCAGATTGTATACATGTATTGGTCTGTTCCCTCTTCAAACTCTCCTAAATGACACTGAAAGAGAAAATAAAGCATTAGTTCAGGACAAAAAGAAGGAGAAATGAAAACTGATGAGAAGTTCATGTTTTGGAAACTGAAGGTGATGAGTAAGTTACACATGTCTAAGCAAAACAGAAAGCTAAACCCTGAGCTCACAAGTGGAGAGGGCTACATCCAGCTGATATCTGCTGCGGAGACCCACGACAGTCTCAGAAATTAGAGACCCCACCCATCTTGCAAGGCAGGGATCCACATGGGCTGAAAAAGAAAAGATCAATTGAAGTTCTTTATAACAAGTGATCAGAACCTCAGATCTCCTCCCCAAGGCTGTGCAGACAGGTAACTTGCTCTTCTTCACCTCGGCAGAAAATTAGATGGACTGACCCAAACGGGCTCTGGACTTGGATTCACCAGGCAGAACTGAGGGTGAGGTGAGAGTACCATATGCAAACAGGTGGCATAAGTGAGAGTCTGCATACTTAGTGACAGCCAAGTTTATTTCCTCCAGGCGAGAGCCTGGAAGATTCCTCTTCCAAAAAAAATGAAAGTTTTGTTGGTGTTGTCAGTTGGGAGTCTTCCGACCAAGTAAATGGGTCCACACATAATTCTAAAGTAAACCCCACCCATGTGCAGAGAGCTTTTAAACAGCACCTCATTCTTAAACATGAAAGAACAATCAAGCATTATCAGAATTTTGAAAAATCCTATAGCATAAGAGATGATAGAAATGAACAGCAAAAAGAAACAAGGGGAAACAGAAACAACACAGAGAAATCCCTTCCAAAAAACCAATAATATTCTTAGAGAGATAAGAAGTTATAAAGTATAAGGGCAGAATGATATGAAACAAAATAGTTCTTTTAAATTAAAACTATAATAGCAAAAAATTAAATATTTAACGAATGGGTTAGATGATAAAGCTAGATATATCTTCCCAAAAGTAAAACAAAAAATTAAAGGTACAGATAATGTGAGAAAATATATTAAAATTAAAGTCCTAGTCCAGGGGGTTAAATGTCCAAATAATAATGATTTCAGAAAGAGAGAATTGAGAAAATCATGGAGGGGAAATAATTTAAGAACATTTAGCAGAACCGGAAGGCACATTTCCAGATGGAGATTGCCAAGTCTGTGCTTAGAATAATGGACGGAGAAAACATAGACACCAAGGGATAGTGTTGTAAAATTTTAGAATACTGGGGACAAAATTAAGAACTTAAACATCTTCCAGGGAATATACGTAAAAACAGGCCACATACAAAGGACCATGAATCAGCAGAGCAAAGGCTCTCTCAATAGCAAATTTGGAGGTAAAAGGTAAAGAAAGCCTTCAAAATTCTGAAGAAACATGATTTTCCATCTAGGAATCTGTATACCTGCCCATACTACCAATTTAGTGTGAAAGCAGAATAAAGATAATTTTCAGACATTGAAGAGCTCCAGTATGTAGCTCCCACTGCACCTTTTTTCAGGAAGCTATTAGGTAATGTGCTCTAGAAAGAGGAAGAAGGATACCATGCAAGGGAAATACGACAATGGAGCAAACATGGGCATCAACACAGGGGAGAGGGAAAGGAAGTCCCAAGTGATAGTCCCTGAGTCACAGCACCAGAGAGGACTGAGACAGCAACAAGGCCACATATGAGCAGGAGGATGAAAGCTCTGGGAAGAAAACGGAACCAATAAGTGACCTGTAGTAGCTAAACACAGTGAGAGAAACTCTGGCAGAGAGTTTGGGGATACATTTATTATGACGACATAGAAAATTAAGCCAATAAATTTCAATTAATAACACTGAGAAAAACAAGTTGTAAAAGAAATTTAATCATCATACATTATACGACTGTTTTATAAACTATTCATTACATATTCACAACAATATAATCACTGAATATTGATTTAACAAAAATACGGTGTTACAGCTAAATATATTGAGAGGTGGAAGGGGATGAAAAGTGTGTGTCTCCTTGGGTGATATTAGAGAGCCAAATTTTCATCTTACACAGTAGAATATTAATAGATAATATAAAAAATTGAGATGTGACATATATATGCATTTTTTTCTTTTTCTTCTTCTTCTTTTTTTTTTTTTTTCTGAGATGGAGTTTCGATCTTGTTGCCCAGGCTTCAGTGCAACAGCATGGTCTCAGCTCACTACAACCTCCACCTCCCGGGTTCAAGCAATTCTCCTGCCTCAGCCGCCCAATTAGCTGGGACTACAGGTGCCTGCCACCATGCCCTGCTAATGTTTTCTATTTTCAGTAGAGACAGGGTTTCACCATGTTGGCCAGGCTGGTCTTGAACTCCTGACCTCAGGTAATCCAGCCACCTCAGCCTCCCAAAGTGCCAGGATTACAGGCATGAGCCACTGTGTCTGGCTGACATGTGATTTAATAATATGAAACTAAATCCTTGTAAGAAACAACTAAAAGCAGTATATATTCTTGCCATAGCAGAGCAAAAATTGATAGTGCATAGGGATGGGACAAGATGCTGCTAGGTTTATTATGACATCATCAACTGTTGAACTCTAAAAGCTATGTACATGCATTATGCTTTTCATTCAAAAAATAAAAATAATCATATTATGTTGAGTTGTGTCCCGCAAAAGACATGAAGGAGTCCTAACTCCTGGTATGTGTCACCTTATTTGGAAATAGGGTCTTTGCAGATGCAACCACGTTAAGATAAGGTCATGCAGGATAAGAGTGGACCCTATATCCAATGATGGTGCCCTTATAAAAGGAGGGAGATTTGGAGGCACTCATACATGCGGTGAAGAAAGTCATGTGAAAACAGAGATGGAAACTCAAGTGGTAACTATACAAGCCATGGAACACCAAGGACTGCCGGCAACCACCAGAAGCTAGGAAAGAGGCGTGATCAGATTCTCTTCTAGAGCATTCAGAGGGAACCTGGCCCTGCCAACACCTCCATCTTAAACTTCTGACCTCCAGAACTGTGGGAGAATACATTTCTGTTGTTGTAATCTATCCAGTTGATGGTCATTCGTTACAGCAGCTTTAGGACACTAATATAACCATGTTAATTCTGGGTGTCTGAATTGGAGTAGGAAATGTTTCACAAAGCGTCAGTTCCTCTAAATTCATTTCTACACTTGAGGTTAAATAACACAATAACAACAACAACAACTAATCAATTTAGTTTTTTGTTTTTTTTTTTTAAGGCACAGTAGAAAATCCATCTGTTTAATTAAGGGATGTGGGAGGACTAGAGATATGGAATCACAAATTTTAGTTGCTAGTTATAAATATTGAAGTGAATGCCTGTCTGAAGTTGACTTTCTGTTTTTAAAAACACCTCTCAGTTTTCCTGCTATCTCTGAAGAAGAATGTAAAGAACAAAGGGCCCTTTCCCTCACACATCATGCAATAACAATGTAAAATATTGAACAGAATAAATCTTACTCAAAACAGCAAAATCTTTTACAGTGAAGCTGAAAATCAATTACTAAACAATTTTTTGCACTAACAAATATCTCTGAACTTAATTGCAATTTTTGTATAAAATAGTGACAGATTTAAAGAAAGCACCTGTATTATTTACATTTTCTACACTCTTAATTCCAGTGCCCTCTCTGCTTAAAATTAGTTTAAATAGGGCCAGGCGTGGTGGCTCATGCCTGTAATCCCAGTACTTTGGGAGGCCAAGGTGGGCAGACCACAAGGTCAGGAGATCGAGACCAGCACAGCTAATATCGTAAAACCCCATCTCAACTAAAAAAAAAAAAATTAGCGCCGGGCGGAGCAAGATGGCCGAATAGGAACAGCTCCAGTCTCCAGCTCCCAGCGCGAGCGACACAGAAGACAGGTGATTTCTGCATTATCAACTGAGGTACTGGGTTCATCTCACTGGGGAGTGCCAGACAATCAGTGCTGGTCAGCTGTTGCAGCCCGACCAGCGAGAGCTGAAGCAGGGCGAGGCATCGCCTCACCTGGGAAGCGCAAG
>NW_012106709.1:1782115-1788442 GCF_000951045.1 Mandrillus leucophaeus
ACATGGCACAAGTATACATATGTAACAAACCTGCACGTTATGCACATGTACCCTAGAACTTAAAGTATAATAAAAAAAAAAAAATTAGCCTGGCGTAGTGGCACGCACCTGTAGTAGCAGCTACTTGGGAGGCTGAGGCAGGAGAATTGCTTGAACCCAGGAGGTGGAGGTTGCAGTGAGCTGAGATCGTGCCACTGTACTCCAGCCTGGGCAACAAGAACAAGACTCCATCTAAAAAAAAAAGTAGTTTAAGTAATGAAATATTTAAGTTACTTCATTTCTTAAATAAACAAATATTTAAGAAATATTGGTTATAGCGTATTTTAATGATGAGGTAGGAGGCAGGACTAAACTCTGGAAGTGGGGCTCAGACATGCACCAAATTGAAGACGAGCTAAAACAGGGCTGGGGTGAAGCAGCTTTCCATGCGACATGCCCACCAGTGTGCCATGTTAGTTTACCATTGCCATGCCAACACTCGGAAGTTACTGCCCCTTTCCATGACAATGACCTGATGACCTGGAAGTTATCATTCTTTTCCTAGAAATTTCTGCAAAAACACCCCTTAATTTGCATACAATTAAAAGTGGGTATAAATATGACTGCAAAACTGTCTCTGAGCTGCTTCTCTGAGCACACTGCCTACAGGGTAGCCCTGCTCTGCAAAGAGCAGTACCTCTGCTTCTGTACACTGCCACTTCAATAAAAGTTGCTGTTTAACACCACTGGCTTACCCTTGTATTCTTTCCTGGGTGAAGCCAAGAACCCTCCCAGGCTAAGTCCCAATTTTGAGACTCACCTGTCTTGCATCAGTGGGTTGAATTATGGTTGCCCTACCACCCCACCAAAAAATATATATGTTGAGATCCTAACCTCCAGTTCCTCAGAATGTGAACTTATTTGGAAATAGGGTCATTGCAGATGTAATTAGTTAAATTAAGATAAGGTCACAGGATTAGGATGCACTATGCAGATGTCCTTATAAGAAGACAAGGATGGCCAGGGGTGGGGGCTTACACCTGTCATCTCAGCACTTTGGATAGCCGGGTGGGCAGTTCACCTGAGGTTGGGAGCTCAAGACCAGCCTGACCAACATGGAGAAACCCCATCTCTACTAAAAATATAAGATTAGCCAGACGCGGTGGCATATGCCTGCAACTCCAGCTACTCAGGAGGCTGAAGCAGAAGAATCACTTGAACCTGGGAGACGGAGGTTGCGGAGAGCCAAGATTCTGCCATTGCACTCCAGCCTGGGCAACAAGAGCGAAATTCCGTCTCAAAAAAAAAGAAGACAATGATGTGAAGACAGCATAATCCCCTAACGCATTATGACAGATGTCCTTACAAGAAAACAGCAATGTGAAGGCATAGACACAGGGAGAATGCCATGTGCAGATGACACCAGAGGCTGGATTGATGCATCTATGAGCCAAGGGATGGCAAGTATTGTCTGCCATCACCAGAAGCAAGGAGAGAGGCATGGAACAGATTCTCCCTTAGAGGTGCTGGCAAGAATCAACCCTGTTGACACCTTGATTTTGGACTTCTAGCCTCCAGAACTGTGAGATCACAAATTTCTCTTGTTTTAAACAAACCAATCTGTGGTCCTTTGTTGCCAAAACCTGAGGAAATTAATACACAGGGTTTTAATCAAAATTTTTGAAAAGTCTTTATTTTATTTCAAATCAATTTTTCATTCGTTTATTCGCCGCATATTTGTTGAATGACTACTATGGGTTAGGCAATCTGGTAGGCACTAGAGATGAGACATAGATTGGTCCCTACCCTAATGATGTTAAAATTTTAATGGCGGATAGTGGAAATAAACAAATAAATACAGTCATGCATTGCTTAACGATAGGAATACATTCTCAGAAGTGTCCTTAGATGATATTGTCATTGTGCGACTATCATAGAGAGTACTTACACTAACCTAGAAAGTATAACCTACCACATGCCTAGGCTACATGTGATAGCCCATTGCAGCTAGGCTCCAAACCTGTACAGCATATTATTATAGTGAATACTGCCAGCAATTGTAACATAATGGTATTTATGTATCTAAATATATCTAAACATAGAAAAGGTAAAGTAAAAATATTGCATTAAAGATTTTTAAAATGATGCTCCTGTATAGGACACTTATCACGAATGGAACTTGCAGGACTTGAAGTTGCTCTGGGTGAGTCAGTGAGTGGTGAGTGAATGTGAAGGCCTAGAACAGTACTGTACAATACTGTAGACTTTATAAAGACTATACACTTAAGCTACACTCCATTTATTGAAAAAATTATTTCTTCAATAATAAATTAAACTTAGCTTACTGTAACTCTTTTGCTTTATAGACATAAAGTTTTAAAAATGTTTTGACTCTTTCATAATAACTCTCAGCTTGAAACAAACATTATATAGCTATACAAAAATATTTTCTTTATATTATTCTATAAAGATTTTTTCTATTAAAACATATGTATAGTTTTAGCTTTTTATACTTTTTTGTTAAAATCTAAGACACAAACACACACATTAGCCTAGGCCTACCCAGGGTTGGGATTATCAATATCACAATTGATTATCAGTTGTGATATTGATAATATCAATCCCACCTCCACATCTTGTCCCACCGGAAGGTCTTCAGGGGCAATAATACTCAGGGAGCTATTATAGCCTAAGATAACAATGCCTTCTTCTGGAATACCTCCTCACCTCCTGAAGGACTGGCCTGAGGCTGTTTCACGGTTGACTTTTTTTTAAATAAGTACGAGAAATATACTCTAAAATAATGGTGAAAAGTAGAGTATAGCAAATACTTAGAGCAGTAACATAGTCATTTATGTAAATATAAAATATGTACTGTACATAATTGTGTGTGTGCTATACTTTAATACGACTGGCAGCACAGTAGGTTTACACTGGCGTTGTCATAAACACATGAGTAATGTGTTGCACTATGACATCAAGACGACTTCAACATCAGTAGGAGACAGAAATTTTTCAGCTCCATTAAATCTTACGGGACCACTATGGTGTATGTGGTTCATTGCTGGCTGGAACGTGGTTACACAGCATATGACTGTGCATGACATGACATAACATGACATAACAAGCTAGTGTTAGGTACCATGAAGAAAAATAAAACAGGGAGGCGTATTAGAAAGTGGGATACAGAGGTCAGGGAAGCCTGCTTTAAGAAGATGGCATCGGGCTGGGTGCAGTGTCTCACACATGCCTAGGCTACATGAGAGAGCCCATTGCAGCTAGGCTCCAAACCTGTACAGCACTGTAGGAGGCCAAGGCCGAGGCCGGTGGATCACTTGAGCCCAGGAGTTTTGGGCAACATAGTGAAACTTCACCTTTATGAAAATTACAGAAATCAGCTGGTTATGGTGGCACGCCCGGTGGACCCAGCTCCTCTGGGGGATGAGGTAGGAGGATCAACTTGGGCCCAAGTCAAACTCATAGAAACAGAAAGTAGAACAGAGGTTACTAGAGGTTAGAGAAAGAGACAAATAGGAGTTAGTGTTTAATGGGTATAACGTTTCCGTGTGCAGTGATGAAAAAGTGCTGGAAATCGTGGTGAAGGTTGCACAACACTGTCATTGTACTTAATGCCATTGAATTGAACACATATAAAGGACTGAAATGCTAAATTTTATGTTAGGAATATTTTACTACAAACCATTCCCCTGGCCCACCCCAGGAGATGTAGAAAGGATAGGGCCAAATATGTTCTTTGAGAGTTCATTTCTTTAGCCCACCACTCTTACCTGAGCTCTGGAATGAGATCCCCACAGAGGCAGGTCACCACACTGGTTTGGAAGGCACAGCCCCTCCGGTCTCCCAGTGCTCGCATTCTCAGAGCATGACCATGATTTTCCTTTGCTACAGGTGCCAGAGCCTGTGATACATCTCATCACAGTTCCTCTCATCCTTTTTCCCTCTACTGTTTTTTCCAGAAAGCCTTGAAAAAACTTTTCAGATATTCTGACACTCACTTTCTCTTTTCATTTCAAATATTTTCAGTTGACCAAGAAAAAAGGAGTCATTCATCAAGTTGAAGTTTGTTCACTTATGATTTTCCTTGACACTTTCTATACGTAGACTCTTTAATTCAGGTTGGGCCTATTGTAAGTGACATGAATGTTACCAATGGTGCCTATACACTTTGTTGGCAACAATATGTCTTGAAACTCCACTCTTGGCATCCGTTTCCTTGATTAAAGCAATCTATCCAACCCCAGCAGACAAAATAATTGCAATGTACCTGCTGGCAATTATGATAAACCACACAGACTATAAGCCTCTCCGCAAGTAAAACTGTAGTACACACAAAGGAACTGATAAACCATAAGGCAAACAAAAAATAATACAATTTAAATGAAAGGAATATTTTACAAGTAGAAATTTTTTTAGACATTTTATGTTATTTTTTAACATAAAATGTCTAAAAAAAATTCTGAAACAAAGCCACAAGAAACAAATTACTTTTACTATAGACAAGTTCCAGTCACATAAAAGAGATAACTGGAAGAATTATTTTTCATAACCTATGGAGTGTTTCACCTGCCAAAGAATCCTCAGTTGACCCTCCTTCACTCCATCAGTGAGATCACACTGTTCAGACCTATAATAACTGTAGCGGTGATGAAAGTTCACAAAGAAATAGAAATAAAAAGTTTGGACATGCATGAATAAAATTTGACCCAGCTTAAATGTCACATCCTTAGTGAAGCCTTTCCTGAACTCCTCAGCTGGAAGAAATCTCTCTCTTATGAAGTCCTATAGGACCATCTGTACTTCTCTTAAGGTGCCTTCCTTTCTGCATATTGTATTATATTTCTTTGTATACACATTTGGATCTCTCTGGACTCCTAAATTCAGATGTTCTTCAAAGACCAGTGCTGGAGCCCCTTGTTTTGTCAGTCTACGTTACATACATACACACACAGAGAGACACACATATATCCCCCCACCATGACCATCCTCCCCACTGCTTCACAATCTCTTACCTCATGAACATGACTCCAAAATCTCTATTCTTTTTCCCAAAGTTCAGTCACTAATTTCTGACTACCTGCTAGATTTCTGTGCCACAATGTCCCTTTAAATCTCAAACTCACTAAGTCTACAATGGAAATGATCACCCTCCCTGCCCAACTTTCTTCCTCTGATCTCCTTGTGTTAATGACACCAATACCATCCTGTTCAGTTGGGTGCAAAACTCCCCAACCATCCTCACTGCCCACATCCAATGAGTTAAAAGCCTTGCCAACTTCATTTCTGTAATATTATCATAATTTTAACCCTGTCTACTTACCCCATCTCTCTCTGCCCCATACTTCAACTAATACTGCATCTTGCCTATCGCTGTACCCACAGTATCTAGAATAGTACTTTATCTAGAGTGGAAGATCAATAAATACAAAATAAAATAATGAATGGAAGAATGAATAAATTTTCCACCTCAATGCCTTTACTCAGGCAATTCTCTTATCTTGGAATGCTCTTGTATCATATTGCCAGTATTTGCAGTATTCTTCAAGATACAGTTCAAATGCTTGCCCTCTATGAGATTTTCTCACAGAGACAAATTTCGTATGTCTGTATTAGTCAAGGTTGTTGGTTGCAAACAATAGTAGCCAACTCTGATAATTTTGAAGAACAGCAAAAATAATTTGTTGAATAAATGTGGAGATTCACAAAATGGATGGCTGAAAAGCAGGCGGGGTTATCTGTAGGCCAGACAGAAGCATCTGGCAAGGATGCCATCACCTTTATTGTCACCATATCCCACTGCTGCTGCTAGGTCTAGGAGCCAATACGATATCTTCTTCCTATCTTTCATCTTTCACCACTTGCTTAAGATTTGAAGTCCAGGGTGGGTACATACATTTGTTAATCCTAAGTTAAGTGCTCACAGTCAAAATGGTAGGGTTCAAGGACACAGAATATCTGACTCCTTGACTTTCATAGTAGATGGCAAGACTCTGCCTCTCCCATACAATGGGAGAGTCCCTACATTTACAAAATAATTCAGCTACTGGGAAGCCAAAATAAAGCAACAAATGTCCACTGCCCTCCAGCATACACGTCTTCACTCTTCTGCAAGATTGTAAGTCCCGTGAAGGCAGAATTTGTCTGACTCATTTTTGTATTCACTGAAGTTCCTAGAAAAGCACCTTGCACTTCTGCTAGTTGAGATAGTTCCTTTCTGATTACTTCATCATATCCATCCCATTAAAAAATTTCTAGTTTAAGCTACTCCCATGCCACTGTAAATTTTCCAGATTCTCAAAATTTTGGTCGTTTTTGTTTTGTTTTGTTTTG
>NW_012106709.1:1789352-1792561 GCF_000951045.1 Mandrillus leucophaeus
AAAAAAAAAAAAAAAAAAAAAAAAAAAAAAAAGAAAAACAAAATCAATCTATTTCTTTATACTGTGTCTCATTTAATTTCTCACTTCTTGTTACAAGCATTTCTTTCTTCTTGCTGAAAGTTCATGCACTGCATTGCTCCTTTAAACTTCAAACTCACTAGGTCTAAAATGGAAACGGTTTTTTATCTTATCTATTTTGTTTGAAAGTTTTTTAGTTTAAGCTACTCCATAGCACCTTCAGATTTTCAGACTGATCACATTTCTGATGTCTGCTTTACATTTTTGTCTTCTCTAACACCTTCTATCATCTTTATGGGCAGCAACCATTTCCTGGGTTCACTGAGTACCCAACACACAATTAATATTTGTCGAACAAACTGATTAATAAGAAATGAGAAGTAGTGCGGCTTAAGGAATTACATGGATGTCTGACTCAAGCGCATAAATGGTAGCAATTATATTCATACTATCATTATTAATACAGTGTGGTTCAGGGGTTCTCAAAGTGTGGTTCATAGACTCTAGGGTGTCCTAGAGGCTCTTTCAGAGGGTCTACAAGATCAAAACTCTTTCCTAAGAATACAAAGGCATTATTTGCCCTTTACACTGTGTTGACATTTGCAATGATGATATGAAAGAAAGCGTAAAACTGCTGGTTCTTAGCACAGAGCAAACTGTGCTACCAGTCATTTCATTCTTTACCGCTATGTACTCACATTTCAAAAATGCCAGTTTAAGCTTACACATGTCCTTGAAGTAAAGATTATTAGTTTTATGATACGTCAACTCTTGAGTCCACATCTTCTTAATATTCTGTGGGATGAAATGAGAAGAGTGTGTACAGCGCTTATGCTGCTTGATGCTTGTCTCAAGGAAAACACTTGTGCCATTGTTTGTACTGGGAACTGAAGCAGCTGCTTTTTTCATGAAATACCATTTCACCTGAAACAATGACTGACAGACAAATTAGGGTTATTAAGAGTTTGGTATTTGACAGACATTTTCTCTAAAAGGATACAATTTTACCTCAAGGTAAACAACTGACAGGATTTGTCATCAACGACAAAGTCCAAACTTTCAAGTGAATACTAGAATTTTGGAAAATATTATCTACTACCATGAGTTTAATTCTTAACGTATTTCTGATTAGATCAATGATGATTTTAATGAATATGATTTTTTATATTGTGTAATAAAATATACCAACATTTGGAAAATCTGCATAACAAAATGAAACAGTATTTTTTAAATGATGAATGTATAATTTGCAAAAGTGTGCAATGACAAAAAGATACATTCAGAACTCAAGAGAGGCCAGTGGATTTTAATGTAATAGAGTAAGAAAAAAACATTCGTAATAAAGTTTCAGATTTTACATTGCAACAAACCTGTAAGAAACTACCACTTGTCAAGTTTGGGTGTTGTATCAAAGACTATCCACAATTATATGAAAAGCCTATTAAAATACTACTCTCTTTTCCAACTGCATATGTATGTGAGGTTAGATTTTCTTCACATAAGTCAACCAAAAAAAATATTGCAACAATTTGAATGCAGAAACAGATATGTACATTTAGCTGTCTTCTATTAAATCAGATATTAAGGATATTTGCAAAAATGTAAAACATTTTTCACTTTTTTTTTGTTTTGGAAAATACAGTTTTTTCTTACAAAAGTGTTATTTATGTTAACATGTAATAGATTTATTATAGTTATTTTTAAATAAATATTTTAAAAATTTAAATTTCTAATATGATAAATACTGATAGATATAACTCACATAAACAAGAGCTCTTTGAGATCCACAATACTTTTTTGTTATTCAGTATGACCTTTTATCACTCTTTTAAAAATTTATAGACTTTTTTTTTTTAGAGTACTTTTAGGTGTATAGAAAAATTAAGCAGGAAGTCGAGTTTCCATAAAACTCCTCATTCCTACACACACACACACACACACACACACACACACACACCCCAATGCTGCCCCCCAACAATTTCCTGTATTATTAACATGTTGCATTAATGCAGTACGTTTATTATAATTGATGAATCAATACTGATACAATATTATTAACCAAAGTCCACACTTTACATTAAGGTTCACTCTTTCTGTCGCACATTCTATGGGTTTCGACAAATATATAATGACATGTGGCTGCCATTATAATGTTATACAGACTAGCTTCACTGTCCTAAACATTTTCTGTCTTCTACTTACTCATTCTTCCCTCCCTCCTCTTGAACTCCTGGCAACCACTGGTCCTTTTACTGTCTTATCTAGTTTTGCCTTCTCTAGAATGTCATGTTGGAATCTTATAGTATCATATAGTAATCATATAGCTTTTTCAGATTGGCTTCTTTTGCTTAGCAATATGCATTTAAGGTTTCTCCCTGTTTTTTTTCTAGCTAATGACTCATTTCTTTTTAGCAATGAATTATATGCCATTGTAAGAATGTTTCATGTTTGTTTATTCATTCATCTATTGATGGACATCTTGCGCGATTTCAAGTTTTGGCAATTATGAATAAAGCTGCTATAAACATTCATGTGCAGGTTTTTTGTGTATGTATGTTTTCAACTCATTGAGGTAAATTCCAAGGAGCACCACTGTTGGATTGTATGGTAAGAGTGTGTTTAGTTTTTAAGAAATTGCCAAATTGTCTGCCAAAGTGGCTATATCATTTTGCATTTCCATTCACAATGAATGAAAATTCTTGTTGCTTCACATTCTTGCCAGCATTTGGTGTTGTCAGTGTTCTGGGGTTTAGCCACTCTAACAGGTATGTAATGGTATCTCATTGTGTTAATTTGCAATTTCCTTATGACATATTATATGGAATATATTTTCATATGCTTATTTGCCATCTGTATATTTTGTTTGATGAGGTGTGTAGGCCTTTTGCCCATTTTTAATTGGGTTCTTTGTTTTCTTATTGTTTAGTTTTAAGAGTTCTTTTATATTTTTTGGATACCAATCCTATATCAGAATGTGTTTTATAAAGATGTTCTTCCAGTCTGGGGCTTGTCTTTTCATTCTCTGAACATTGGCTTTTACAGATCAGAAGATTTTTTTTCATTTTAAAGAAGTCCAGTTTACCTTTATTCTTTTATCAACCGTGCATTTGGTGTTTTGTCTAAAAAGTGATTACTAGCTCAAATTAACTTAGATTTTCTTCTTTGTTATCTTCTAGGAGTTTTATCATTTT
>NW_012106709.1:1792707-1796070 GCF_000951045.1 Mandrillus leucophaeus
ATATTGCCTTTGCTCTTTTGTCAAAGATCAGTTGACTATATTTGTATGAGTCTATTTCCAGACTCTATATTCTGTTCCATTGATGTATTTGTCTGTTCTTTTAACAATACCATACTGTCTTGATTACTGTAGCTTTGTAGTAAGTCTTAATGTCTGGTAGTGTCAGTTCTCTAACTTTATTTTTCTTCTTCAATGTATTGGCTATTGTGTCTTTTGCCTTTCTCTATCAGTCATCTTAAAATAAGTTTGTTAATGTTCACAAACTAAACTTGCTGAGCTTTTGAGTAGCACTGCATTGAGGCTATAGATCAAATTGGGAAGAAATGATATTTTAACAATATTGAGTCTTCTTATCCATGCACATGAAATATCTCTCCATTTATTTAGGTCTTTCTGGACTTCTTATCCAAGTTTTATAGCTTTTGTCATATAAATCTTGAACATATTTTATTTAGATTTATACCGAAGTATTTCATTGTTTTGGTGCTAATATAAACGGTATTGTGTTACTAATTTCAAACTCTAATTGTTCATTACTAATAATTGAACATAGCCTTTTAATTTGACTTTTATTTCTTCTTCTCTAGAATTTCTTCTTTTCCTCTTAAATAATTTTTTAAAGTTTTTTTTTGTTTGTTTCTCGAGATGGAGTCTCGCTCTGTCGCCCAGGCTGGAGTACAGTGGTGTGACCTCGGCTCACTGCAACCTCCACCTGCTGGGTTCAAGCGATTCTTCGGCCTCAGCCGCCTGACTAGCTAGGACTACAGGTGTGCACCACCACAACTGGCTAGTTTTTCTATTTTCAGTGGAAATAAGGTTTCACCATGTTGACCAGGCTGGTCTCGAACTCCTAACCTCAAGTGATCCACCCGCCTCAGCCTCTCAAAGTGCTGGGATTACAGGGGTGAGTCAGCATGGCTGACCCCTCTTAAATGATTTTTAAGAGTGTAAAGGAGTCTTGAGGTCACAATGTTTGTGAACAGTAGTGTGTTCTGGAATGAGCGTGGTCTTTGGAGCCATGTGGAAGAAACTAGTTTTCAGTTCTATCTTTAACACTTATTTTCTCCATTGCTATAGGGACCTTATTCAGCTTTTCTTTGTCTCAGTTTGCCTGTGGGCAAAATGTGATAATAAAAAATAACTACTACATAGGGCTGCCTTTGGGATAAAAGTGATAATATCTGGAGTGTGTTTGACACATAAAAGGAACACAATTAGTAGTAACTATTGATATTTATATTGTTTTGACCCAGTCATTTTACACTAGAGAATAAATCTCAAGAAAATAACTTCAAAGGTGGTACTGGGCTGAAAGACATTTTATAAAAAGTGTTTATATCAGCATTCTAAATAATAGTAGCAACATGTCTGTTTACCATATTTTGACATGTTAGAATCCAATTATGACCATAAGAAACCCATAACGCCTGTGTTATAAACTAAATTTTTTTTCTTCAAGGAAAGAATTGTTGTATTACTGATAAGAGTCATTAAGATGATTATGGTGAATCACCACCTTTAACCTTAAATTCCAGCAAAGCAATGAAGATTGGTATGCTGTAGATGTTGCCTTTCAAGATGGAACCTTCTAGAAATGGCACAGCAAAATTCTCAAGAGAAATTTTACCCGTGGAAGTTCATTCCAACTGCCGATTTGCCAGACCCAGGTTTTAGTGGGGCCTTCTGAAAGATTCTCCCTGGGGCCTGAAAGCTTAAAGGAATGAATAACTCCTCCCTCCTCAGGCCCAGTCCCAAGGCGCAAGGCCACTTGCACCAGCAGCCTGCGTCAGCAAGATAGCAGAAGCAGGAAGACAGCTGGCCAGAAGACACATACTCCCTGAAGATCGAGAGGGAGGCTGTCTGGGTACTACATAGCAGTCACATCAGACTGGGAAATTTCCTGCTTACAGAGGACTATAAAACCCCTGCCCCATCCTCATTCTGGGCTGATGCCATTTTAGGTCTCAGCCCATCTTCACCCAGGTGCTTATTAAAACATGCGTTGCTCCACACTGCCTCGTGTTGTCTTTTAGCGTGCTCTCAGAGTTCGAACCAATACAAGAGCCTTGCATCTGGTGCCGAAATCCAGGAGGGGCTTTGGTCCATGTCCCTCGGGGACCTACCGCTTCACCTGGGAGAGCAGGCCACAGCAGCCAGACAAAGGAAGCTCCCCAGCCTCCAGTTGGCCTCTCTGTGCGTGCACATCGGTCACTTATCTCACTTAACTGGTTTCTCTGGTCCAAAAATCCAACACTGGTTCAAAAAGACTCCAGCGTGTGCCAGGCACTCGCTGATCATCTGGTCTTAGGGGGATGCCTCTAAGTAATTTGATCCTGTTCCGGGAATGAAAAAGGCAGCAGTGACCATCACTCCTTTTATTGTTTCCCTCTGGCTGTCCAGGACACCCTCCTTTTCCCTGTTCTCTGGAGCCTACCCCCGTTATGGGAAATGTCCAGTCTCCTATTCCAAAGGACAGCCCTCTAGGCTGTCTCATCAAAACCTGCAAACCTTAGGCCTCAGGCAAGACATCCGCCCTAAGTGCCTTGTCTTTTTTTTTGCAATTCAGTCTGGCCACAGTATGAATTAGATAACGGATCCAAATGGTCTGCAAATGGAACATTCAACTTTACAATTTTAACTGATTCAAGCAATTATTGTTGACAACTGGAGAAACGGGGAGAAATTCCTTATGTCCAGGCCTTTTTGCACTCAGATCACAACCCAAGCTCTGCAATTCTTGCTCACCTATTCAAATCCTTCTTCATTCTCACTGTGCAGATTGCCTTTCACCTCCCCACCCCACCTCTTTATCCTCATTAGATCCTGCTGTCTGCTGTCCACCCCTCCCAGCCCCTACCTCTCCCTCTCAACTGTCTTTTTTAACCCCCAAACCTCCTCTTTATCTTCTCAGCTGTGATCTTCTCAGCCACCGTCTTCCCAGCCGCCATCTTCCCAGTAAGCAGTATTTACTTATTTTCCTACACTGTCCCCTCTTCAGGGCAATTCTAGTATTGCCTGTACCCGTTTTCCTCCCCCACCACCCTCTCTTGATGCTTGTAAACCCATCCTGCCAGCTTACTCCCCTGTCTATCCTCCACTGCCTGTTAACTCAACCCCCCTTTCCCCTTCAAACCCTCAGCAGGAACCACTTCCATGTTCTTCCTTCTCTCCTGCCCATACTGGCTCAGGCGCCATCTTTGGCCCATGCCCCACCCTTACTTCAGCCATCTGTGCTAGAGTGCCCCCTTCAGGAAGTAGCAGGAATTGATGGTATTGTTAGAGTTCAAGTTCCTTCTCCCTCACTGATACCTCTCAAATTAACAAAAGACTGGGTTCATTTCCAGAAGACCCTACCTTTTATGT
>NW_012106709.1:1796120-1834713 GCF_000951045.1 Mandrillus leucophaeus
GTCAGCAAGATAGCAGAAGCAGGAAGACAGCTGGCCAGAAGACACATACTCCCTGAAGATCGAGAGGGAGGCTGTCTGGGTACTACATAGCAGTCACATCAGACTGGGAAATTTCCTGCTTACAGAGGACTATAAAACCCCTGCCCCATCCTCATTCTGGGCTGATGCCATTTTAGGTCTCAGCCCATCTTCACCCAGGTGCTTATTAAAACATGCGTTGCTCCACACTGCCTCGTGTTGTCTTTTAGCGTGCTCTCAGAGTTCGAACCAATACAAGAGCCTTGCATCTGGTGCCGAAATCCAGGAGGGGCTTTGGTCCATGTCCCTCGGGGACCTACCGCTTCACCTGGGAGAGCAGGCCACAGCAGCCAGACAAAGGAAGCTCCCCAGCCTCCAGTTGGCCTCTCTGTGCGTGCACATCGGTCACTTATCTCACTTAACTGGTTTCTCTGGTCCAAAAATCCAACACTGGTTCAAAAAGACTCCAGCGTGTGCCAGGCACTCGCTGATCATCTGGTCTTAGGGGGATGCCTCTAAGTAATTTGATCCTGTTCCGGGAATGAAAAAGGCAGCAGTGACCATCACTCCTTTTATTGTTTCCCTCTGGCTGTCCAGGACACCCTCCTTTTCCCTGTTCTCTGGAGCCTACCCCCGTTATGGGAAATGTCCAGTCTCCTATTCCAAAGGACAGCCCTCTAGGCTGTCTCATCAAAACCTGCAAACCTTAGGCCTCAGGCAAGACATCCGCCCTAAGTGCCTTGTCTTTTTTTTTGCAATTCAGTCTGGCCACAGTATGAATTAGATAACGGATCCAAATGGTCTGCAAATGGAACATTCAACTTTACAATTTTAACTGATTCAAGCAATTATTGTTGACAACTGGAGAAACGGGGAGAAATTCCTTATGTCCAGGCCTTTTTGCACTCAGATCACAACCCAAGCTCTGCAATTCTTGCTCACCTATTCAAATCCTTCTTCATTCTCACTGTGCAGATTGCCTTTCACCTCCCCACCCCACCTCTTTATCCTCATTAGATCCTGCTGTCTGCTGTCCACCCCTCCCAGCCCCTACCTCTCCCTCTCAACTGTCTTTTTTAACCCCCAAACCTCCTCTTTATCTTCTCAGCTGTGATCTTCTCAGCCACCGTCTTCCCAGCCGCCATCTTCCCAGTAAGCAGTATTTACTTATTTTCCTACACTGTCCCCTCTTCAGGGCAATTCTAGTATTGCCTGTACCCGTTTTCCTCCCCCACCACCCTCTCTTGATGCTTGTAAACCCATCCTGCCAGCTTACTCCCCTGTCTATCCTCCACTGCCTGTTAACTGAACCCCCCTTTCCCCTTCAAACCCTCAGCAGGAACCACTTCCATGTTCTTCCTTCTCTCCTGCCCATGCTGGCTCAGGCGCCATCTTTGGCCCATGCCCCACCCTTACTTCAGCCATCTGTGCTAGAGTGCCCCCTTCAGGAAGTAGCAGGAATTGATGGTATTGTTAGAGTTCAAGTTCCTTCTCCCTCACTGATACCTCTCAAATTAACAAAAGACTGGGTTCATTTCCAGAAGACCCTACCTTTTATGTTAGAGAGTTTCAGTACCTCACTCAGTCTTATGAACTAACTTGGCATGACCTCTATATTATCCTTTCTTCCATTCTCACCCCAGAAGACCAGGACCATATCTGGACCCTAGCTCAGGCACATGCTGATACAATTCATCACCAATCTCCTGCCCAGCCTACTGGTGCAGAGGTAGTCCCTAACCAGGATCCCACTGGGATTATCAAGACAGGGCCCCTGGACACCACCATCGAGACCACATGATTATGTGTCTCCTAGGAGGACTCAAAAAGGGTACCCTAAAGCAGTCAACTATGAAAAACTTTCAGGAATCACCCAAGGTCCTGATGAAAACCCAGCCCTTTTTCTCTCTCATTTAACTGAAGCCATGAGAAAGTATACCAACCTAAGGCCAGCCAGCCCAGAAGGAACTACTATCTTAAACCTTCGGTTCATCTCCCAATCCACCCCTGAAATTCAGTGCAAGCTTCAGAAGCTTGACGACCACCCTCAAACCCCACAATGAGACTTTCTTAATTTAGCCTTCAAAGTCTTCAACAATTGTGATGAAGAAAGTAAACGGCAAAAATAGGAAGAGTTTCAAATGCTTGCCTCTGCCATCAAGGGTCCTGCAGGTCCACAGGGCCACAGCTCCACACAGAAGCCTCCTAGCCATCTACCTCCACCTGGTGCCTGTTTCAAGTGCAGTAATGAAGGCCACTGGTCCAGACAATGCCCAAACCCAGGTAAGCCCACCAGGCCATGCCCCCTCTACAGAAGACCCCACTGGAAGTCAGACTGTGGGTGGCTCCCACAAGGACCGCCCCCATCCCTTCCTGAGCCGGCCAAAATCTCCTACTCAGATCTCGTCGGCCTTGCCACTGAAGACCGACAGTGTCCTGGAACGGATGCCCCGCAACTGCCATCTGTTCCTCTGAGCCAAGGGTAACCCTGATGTTGGCAGGTAGGCCAGTATGTCTTTTTAAATTAATACCCAGGCAACCTACTCTGCTTTACCTAAGTTTTCAGGACCCACCAAGTCCTCCCAAGTCTCTGTTGTGGGAATTGATGGACAAGTCTCCAAACTCCAAGCCCATCTTCCACTTTTCTGCTCCCTGCACACCTTTTCCTTCACTCACTCTTTCTTAGTCCTGCCGTCATGCCCAACTTTGCTCCTAGGCAGAGACATCCTTTCAAAACTCCACACTACTCTCCACTTCCATGTTCCCCATAGTACCCAACGCATCAACCCAGACCTCTCCAGGGCTTCCAACTTTTTTCTTCTCCTCCAACCTCCCACCTTAAAACATGCTACCTTTCCTTATTCCCCATCCATAGTTAACCCTGCTGTTTGCGATACTTCGACACCCTCAATCGCAAAACACCACACCTCCGTCCACATTACCCTTAAAGAGCCCACCCAGTTCCTATCACAGAAGCAGTTTTCCCATCCCCCAAGCAGCTCTTATAGGCTTAAATCCTATCATTTCTTGCCTCTTCACCAGTCATCTACTCTACCTAACAGACTCCCATTTTAACACACCAATTCTATCTGAAAAAAAGCCAGATGGAACTTATCACTTAGTCCAGGACCTCAGGCTCATTAACCAAGCTGTACTCCCAGTATGTCCAGTAGTTCCTAACCCATATATTTTACTTTTTGCAATTCCCTCCAATACCACACATTTTTCTGTTCTAAACCTAAAGGATTTTTTTTTCACAATTCCTTTACACCCTGATTCCCAAAACCTCTTTGTCTTTACATGGGAAAACCCTGATACCCACCTTTCACATCAGCTTACCTGGTGCATACTACCTCAAGGTTTTAGAGACAGTCCCCATCTTTTCAGACAGGCTCTTGCTCGCGACCTCTGTACCTTATCCCTAAAACCATCCACTCTCCTTCAGTATGTTGATGATCTGCTCCTGTGTAGCCCCTTTCAAAGAGACTGCAACGCCCATACTATCTATCTTTTAAACTTCTTGGTAGAACGGGGGTATCGGGTCTCCCCTAAGAAAGACACAAATATGCACCCCCTCAGTCACCTATCTAGGCCTAGTTCTTACCCCAAAAACCTGAGGGCTCACAACTGACCACATATCTCTCCTCCAATCCCTCCCACCTCAGCAAGACTAAGCAAGAAATTCTCTTTTCTAGGACTGGGGGATATTTTAGGCTCTGGGTTCCCTCCTTCGCTCTACTTGACAAACCATTATTCCAAGCTGCTAAAGGCCCTCTCCATGAGCCTTCAAACCCTGCAAAGCCTATTACCCAACCTTTCCATCTACTCCAGAAGGCTGTCACCTCAGCCCCTCTCCTCACTCTCCCAGACCGCACCAAACCTTTCTTCCTCGATACCGACGAACGCGTGGAGTCGCACTAGGTGTTCTAACCCAGTCTGAGGGACCCACCCTCCAGGTTGTCGCCTACCTCTCCAAACAGCTTGAAGCCACAGTTCTCAGATGGCCTGCTGACGTCCGAGCATTGGTGGCTGCTGCTGTCCTCACCCTTGAAAGCCTAAAACCATCTCTCCATGCCAATCTAAGAGTTTATTCAACCCGTAACTTCAAAGACATGCTAGCTCACTGAAGTGTACTAAGTCTCATCTCTGCCCCACAGCTCCTCCAACTGTATGCTCTATTCACAGAAACTCCTCACATCACCATGCTAATCAGTTCCCGTCTAAACCTGGCCATGCTCTTACCTGAAGCTACAACCGCCCAAGACCCTACACACTTCTGTGTGAACACTCTTCAAACCTTTCTTTTCATTTTCCAAACCTAACAGACTAATCCCTTCCAGATGCTTCCTTTACTTGGTTTGTAGATGGTAGTTCCTTCCTACATCAAGAATGCTGGCATGCTGGCTATACTATAGTGTCACCCCCCACCCCACACACACACACTATTGAAACCAATCCGCTCCTCCTAGGCACCACCTCCCAAAAAGCTGAACTCATCACCCTCACTTGAGCTCTCACTCTAGCACCCAGACAACAGATCAACATATATTCAAATTCTCATTATGCGTTCCACATAGTGCACTCACACTTGTGCATCTGGAAAGAACGAGGTTTCCTAACTGCAAAAAACACTCCTGTCATAAATGGCTCTCTCATCAGCAAACTCCTTCAAGCTTCCAGGCTCCCGCAGAAAGTTGCCATCATTCATTGCAGGGGCCACCAAACCCCAGACAATTCTGTATCAGCTGGAAATGCTCTAGCAGATAAGGTAGCCAAACAAGTAGCCCTACAACCTCTGCAAGGCTAGTTTCTGTCCCTGTCCTTGTTCTCTCCTCTTTACTCCTCAGAAGAAAAGGAGGACTTCTGTGCCCCAAACCTTCAAAATCAAAGACCATGGTGTGTCAAAGAAGGGCGCTTTGTTTTTCCTCACTCTCAAACAATCCCTATTCTCCAAAGTCTCCACAACTCTTTTCATGTCGGTTACAACCTCTCTTACAACCTCTCCACCCTATTGTCACTTGTCCTCACCTTTCCAGCTGTGTTCGAGAAATCACCCAGTCCTGCTCTGTCTGCCACTCAGTGTCACCCTAGGGCTCCCTTTGGCCATGGCCTTTTCCTACCTACCAAGCTTGGGGCCAGATACCTGGGCAAGACTGGCAAGTAGACTTCACTCACATCCTGCCTGATAAACGGCTCCGCTATTTCCTAGTCTTTGTGCTTTCTCTGGGTGGGTAGAATGTTCCCAACAACTTCAGAAGGTGCAAATGTCTTCGCACAAACTCTCACTGTGCATATAATTCCCCGCTTTGGACTCCCAACATCCATCCAGTCTGATAACGGGCCCGCCTTCATCAGCCAAATTACTCAAGGTGTCTCTACATCATTAGGTATAAAATGGGTTCTCCACACACCCTACAGGCCTCAATCTTCAGGCAAAGTTGAAAAAATTAACTCTGTCCTTAAAGCCCAACTCACCAAGCTGGCTCTAGAAACCTGCCAGTCGTGGACAAAAAAATCTCCTTGTCGTCCTCATGAGACTCCATGCAACACCAAAGGCACCCTTTTTTTATATAGCCCCTTTGAAATCATGTATGGCTGAAATTTTATCTTGGAGCCTCCACCCTTACCAGACCCTGAGCCACTTGAGAATTACTTCCGCTTCTTAATCCAGACACGGTCTTTCATTCGTAAAGCAGCAAATGAGGCCATGCCCCTCCCTGTCAACACCTCCTTATCCTCTCAACATAACTGTCTTGCAGGCACAGAAGTGTTTATCTGCCAACTTGACTCTCACAAAAACCTCCAACTGAAGTAGACAGGCCCCTACACTGTGATAGTCAGCACGCCAACTGCAGTGAGAGTCCAAGGACTCCCCAACTGGATACATCACACCAGGGTCAAGCTCACCCCCGAGGCTACTCCTTCCTCCAAAACATTAACAGCGGGCAACACCCTCGGAGTCCCTGTATGTAATAACCTAAACAAACAAACAAACAAAAAAAACAATCCTTAAAGGTAGGAGGAAGCCAAAGATGGCAACAGAATGAATGACCTCCACTACGGATCATCAAACATTACAGTCCTGCCACTTGGGCTGAGGATAGTTCATGGGGTTATCACACTCCCATATATATGCTAAATAGAATAATGAGACTACAGACGGTTCTAGAGGTAATCACTAACCAAACCGCCTCAGCCCTGGAAATGCTCACACAACAACAAAACCGAATGCATGCAGCAACGTATTAAAACAGGCTAGCACTAGACTACTTATTAGCAGAAGAAGGTGGGGTCTGTGGCAAGTTTAATATCTCCAATTATTGTCTTAACATAGATGATAACGGAAAAGCGGTTCTAGAGATTGCTTCAAACATCAGAAAAGTAGCCCATGTACCAGTCCAAACCTGGAAGGGATGGTACCCGACAAACCTTCTAGGAGGATGCTTCCCTAATTTAGGAGGATTTAAAATGCTAGTAGGGACAATAATCTTCATTATTGAGTTCCTCCTATTTCTCCCCTGTGTTAGCCCACTGATAATAAAAGCCATTAAAACTCTTGTTGAAACTACAGTTAGCTGCCAGACAATCGAGAGGATGCTTCTGCTACAGAGACATGATGGATACCAACCCGTCTCTCAAGAATACCCCAAAATTAAGAGTTTCTTTTTCCAAGATACCCACACCACCCCTATGTCATGCGTGAAGTAGTTATGGAGAAAGTCGTCCCTTTTCCCTTTTCTATAACCAAATAGGAATAAAAGATTCTCCCCGGGGCCTGAAAGCTTAAGGGAATGAATAACTCCTCCCTCCTCAGGCCCAGTCCCAAGGTGCAAGGCCACTTGCACCAGCAGCCTGCGTCAGCAAGATAGCAGAAGCAGGAAGAGAGCTGGCTAGAAGACACACACCCCTTGAAGATCGAGAGGGAGGCCTTCTGGGTACTATGTAGCAGTCACTTCAGACTGGGACACTTCCTGTTTACAGAGGACTATAAAACCCCTGCCCCATCCTCATTTGGGGCTGATGCCATTTTAGGCCTCAGGCCCTCTGCACCCAGGTGCTTATTAAAACAGCGTGTTGCTCCACACCGCTGGTGGTGTCTGTTGGCGCGCTCTCAGAGTTTGAACCGATACAAGAGCCTTGCACCTTCAACATAAAGTTTCCCTCAAAGTGGATTTTGTTTTGGTTTAGTTTTGGTAGGAAAAAAGAGAGTTATTGTTTCTATTCTCTGCTTCTAAAATGCATTTTGTTTTTTATTTTATGAGCTTTTTACCTTTCTGATTTCAATGACATTTTGTTCAGTTAAGATATTTCTGGCTGATATTTCATTTAAAAAATTACCTATTAGAAGTAGAATTTTAAATAACTTGGGCTTCTTTCTTTTTTTCGTTTGTTTGTTTGAGACAGGGTCTCACTCTGTCACCCAGGCTGGAGCTCAGTGGCATGATCACGGCTCAGTATAGCCTTGACCTTTTGTGCTCAAGTGATCCTCCAAACTCAATCTCCCATGTAGCTGGGATCACAGGTGTGCACCACCATAGCTGGGTTTTTTTTTTTTTGTATTCTTTGTAGAGACAGAGTTTTGCCATGTTGTCCGAGCTGATCTCGAACTCCTGGGCTCAAGTGATCTTCCTGCCTTGGTCTCCCAAAGTGCTAGGTTTACAGGCTCGAGCCACTGTGCCTGGCCTTGCTTTTGAAATGATGTTCAATGCCATAAAATTTTTTTTTAGTAGAAAATTAAAAGCTATTGAAATTGTCCCTTTTATTAACAAGCCTTATAGAAGTAGTTATCCCAGGGAAAAGCAAATTTTTACTCATCAAAGGTTAGGATACTTCATGTTACAATAAGATAATTCTGGGAAAGATAATCTGTTGACTATAATGTACATAGACATTCCGGTTTTGTTTCTAAAATAAGCCACAAATGACTTATTTTCAAGGATTTTCCTATGGGGTTGTTAAATCAAGTTTAGCCTAAAGCTGTCTCCTTACATATTTTAAATTTGCCCCAAAGGTTTCTCTGTACATTGTGAACTATAACCTAAATGGAGTTGTATACAGACTGTAGTTTACTATTCTGCCAATCACCAAGTTTAGACACTCAAAGGTGGCCAACTGTTCAAACTGTGTTGAAATAAGGCAAACGGTGAGCAGTAACCAATCTGGCTGTTTCTGTCCCTCACTTTCGTTTTCTGTACATCACTTTCCTTTTTCTGTCCATAAATCTTCTCCCACGTGGTTGCACTGGAGTCTCTACACTGGCATCCCTATTCTGGCTTGGGAGACTGCCCGACTTACAAATTATTTTTTGCTCAATTAAACTCTTTTAAATTTAATTCAGCTAAAGTTTTTAACAGATGGCATCAGAAGTGGGATCTGAAATAGAGCTTCAAACGATCCCCTGAAGCACTGAGTGACCAAGCAAAGTACCTGCTGGACCCATTATGCCCATTGCTCTCTCGGGGCAGCTGGGGATCATGGTAAGTTTTCTCTCAGATTCCGAATCGCCACAAATTTCTGTTTTAAGCTCTCCGAGTTTCCTTGAGCAAATTTCTGATCCAAACGGGGTTTGGAAGTCCCAGAAACTGGACTGAGGCCAGGATTGGATTTGATTCGGTAATGAACCGGCTTGGATCCTTTAAAGTCCTCTTACTTCTGACTGAGTCAGAAAGAAACGTAGTAAATGGCAATATTGCAGGGGATGTAACATTTGGCTTTTGGAAATTCACAGGGATTTTTGTGTTCTACCTCTTTGTTTCATTTTTCTTGCATGCTTAAGCTGGAAAAAAATCATTGGCTAAGTTGATCCAGGGAACCTGAGAGCCAAAGCCAATATTTGAGGTAAAAATGGGATCCTTAATTTCTGAAGAACTGAGTTTCTTCCAGCTTATACATGCATAAGTATTAGGCCCCAGAAGCTGCAAAGTCTTACAGGAATGGCAACATCTTACTAAAGTTACAGTGAAATGTTCCAAATGAACAATACTGCACGGAATTGTATTTGAAAATGAAGGCTCCCAAATGAGTCTAATCTTGGGATGCCTATTGATACGCAGAAGCTTCTAAAAAGATTTCAACATTTTTATTTAAAAAATTTATAAAGGGCAAATAGAAAGCTTAAGTGGCTAAATGATTTAAAAATTTAAGTCTGCTAACCTTTTGGCTTGGCTACTATCCTGCTTCAAAGGTGGAAAGAAAGCTATCCTAGATAAGGTGTTTATAAAAGGTAGACCTCAAGTAAAATAGGCTTGTTTCTTTTTCAGATCTATTCATGCTGAATCCAGGCATCCAATGCTTTACTGGCCCTGTTTCTTAATGGGCTCCACCTATTAGTCTGAACTCAGTAATTTTAGCTAAAAAACAGTAGCTAAGTTAAGAAGAACACCCTATTAAAGCAAAATACACCTTTCTGGAATTTAATTGGCTACCTTGAATGTCTTTTCTAAAAGAAATTTACATCTATTAAGGAAATCTCCATTTTTAAGGATGTCTGCCTATGTACATTTGAAACTCTTACCACATTCTTTTAAATTTACATAAGAAGTCATACCTTTCTTTAAGGTGCTTTTCTGGCCATCTTGTCCTAAGTGAACTTTTGAGTATTTTTTTTTTTCCCCTTGGTTTGAGCAAATAATGATGCAATATTTAGGCCTAAACTCTTAGCTCTATGCTTATAAAATATAAATTTTTTTTGTTCCACCTGAGTTGTCCTTTTAGAAATGCAAATTTGTTGCCTAATTAACAATTGCTTAGGGCAATGAAATTGATAATTGTAAGATTGATAGAACGAATGGGGAAAAGAAAAATTATTTAAAAACAAATTGCCTTTCGGCAAATGAAAATCCTTTATGACAGCTATAAAATCTGCTTCTATGTGTTTGTGTGTCCATATGTGTAATGGGTATGTGATATTTGGCAAATAAACCTAGTTTTTAAATTGTTGGTAAAATAAAAGTGGTTTCAAAATTATCAATTGAATATAATTAGACACTTGCTTGATTTGACTGAGAGCTTACATCTTTGGTTTAAGAGTCTCTGGATTCAGGGGTCTACATAGTGACCATGGTGAGGTCTGAAGATATGTTCTTACTGCCTAGACCAGCAGCTACAAGCCAGAATTAAGCCCAACGTGAGCCCTTCTTCCTCTGCTTTCCCTGTTTTGCCTTCTGGCTATTTTGGGAGGAGTTGGATCCTCCAGATGTCAAAGGCCTGTGAACCATAGCAACTCCATCTTAAATAGGGGCTGGGTAAAATGAGACTGAGACCTACTGGGCTGCATTCCCAGACAGTTAAAGCATTCTAAGTCATAGGATGGGATAGGAGGTCAGCACAAGATACAGGTCATAAACACTTTGTTGATACAACAGGCTGCAGTAAAGAAGCTGGCCAAAACTCACCAAAATCAAGATGGTGAACAGAGTGACCTCTGATCATCCTACCGCTACACTCCCACCAGTGCCATGACAGTTTACAAATGTCAGGGCAATGTCAAGGAATTACCCTCTATGGTCTAAAAAGGGGAGGCATGAATAATCCACCCTTTGTTAGCATATCGTCAAGAAATAACCATGAAAATGGGCAACCAGCAGCCCTGGGTGCTGCTCTGTCTATGGAGTAGCCATTATTTTATTCCTTTTTATTTTTTATTAAGAAAGTCTTAATAAACTTGCTTTTGCTTTGCTCTGTGGAATTGCAAGATCCAAGAACCCTCTCTTGGGGTCTGGATCGGGACCCCTTTTCTGTAACGCAGGTATAGTCTTCACAGCTCTGTCTTCTGTCCTAATGGACTCAGACAGACCCTGACCTTCATAATCCTCTTGGGTGCCACACGGCTACTTGGGACCTAGAATTACTGGGGGAAGACATTAGGGAAGCTAACTGTGTCATAATTTCAAAATTCTTTTCAGTAATTTAAAATTGTAGAGTCATGATATGTTAAATTAAGTAATACATAATCATAAACTATCTGAATCATTTGTAAGTGAAGATACTGAAATATGAATTATTAAACATGAGTTTAAGTCTATATACCTTGACATATTATTTTTATACAGTTTAGAAAAGCTAAATATATTTAGATCTCTTAGTAAATAATACTTTGAAGAACTATTGAAACAGGAGGAGTTTCCTTATCCCCTTGCAGGGCATGTGGCAGGGGGAGTGGCTCACTTCTTCAGTGCCCCACAGCTCAAACCTCTAGGAAGAGCATGCAGATGGGCAGGTTGTGGGGAGTGTTTTTGGGCTCCAACCCCATGGCAGCGTCTAGGGTTGAGTGTTTACAGCTCCCAAAGCCCCAGTGTGTGTGAGTTACAGGGTGCTCTTTCAGTTTTGCTGTCTGCATGTGGCTTGTGTTAATCAGCTCAGTTAGACCCTCTGCCTTATCGCAAGGACAGAGGGCTTTCTGTATCCTGGGGTTCTTGCCCTTGTGTGCCAGAAAAATCAGATCACACGTAGGCTTGGAGAATGAGTGAGAGGTTTTTAAATTTTTTTTTTTTTATTATTATACTTTAAGTTCTAGGGTACATGTGCACAACATGCAGGTTTGTTACGTATGTATTTATTGAAGGGTGGAAGTAGCTCTCAGCAGATGGATGGGGATCCAGAAGCAGGATGGAGTGGGAAGGTCATTTTCCCCTGGAGTCATACTGCTCAGCAGCCGGGCTCTCCCCTGTCTGCCATCAGCTGAATTCCACATTGTTCTGCTGTCTATGGCCTGCTGGCATCTGCTGGTGCCTGTCAGTGTGCTCTTTCACTTCTCTGCTCCTCTTGACGTCCAGCTGCTTGTGCGTGTGCCTGCTAGGGTCTCAGGGTATTTACAGGCACAGGATGGGGGACATAGTGGGCCAGAGTGGTCTTGGAAAATGCAACATTTGTGCATGGAAACTGGAGTGCCTGTCCCTATTTAGGTCCGTGAGCACAAGCCTGAGCTTGGAGCCCTCACCAGGGAGCCCACTTTTCTCTACCCAGCACTTCCCTGCCCCCCTCCCATATTATTTTTCTAAAAAATTATAAAATGGTTTTTATCTACAAATACTGATAAGACCATTCAAAATTACTTTCTAGAGTTTTCACTAGAAATTAAGGTTACTAAGAGTTAAAAACTACTAGATATGAGAGAAACAATTCTGTATACGTAATGTATAAGCAAAAGCAAAATATGCATTTGGTAAGGAAAGTTATAAAGGCATAAAAATGTGTGCTAAAACTCTTGTCTGGTTTAAAGTTACTTAAAGGTTTCCAATTGAAGAAGTAAAAGAATAGATAAAACAAGATAAATATAGAAAGGGAAAAATATAAAACAAAAGTTTTATGGAAATCTTGTGGTTAAAAGATGACAGACTTGATCAATTTATTCATGTTTTATTAAAACTAGTGTTAATAGTGATAATACACTAATAAAAAAGTAAAACTTGATTTTCTCTATTCAATAAAAATTCTGTGTAGTATTAATATGACACAGTAAAATATTTTCATTCACCTTTTGAGCAAACTGCAAAAAGAAAAAAAAAAAGAGAGAGAAAAGAAGAAGAGACAGATTCTGTCTTGTGTCTTTTGATTGTTTGGGAAACTGAGTCTCCTTTATCAAAGAGTACAGGTTTTTGTTTTCAAAAATCTTCTTTGGTTTTTAAAAATCACTTTGGTTAAATAAATGACTTGTTTTTTGGTGGCCTGTGATCCTGTTTTGGTCAAGTATTTTAAACCTTTGACATATTTGACAGGTTTCCCAAAATCAAATCTTAGCTTCAAAATTCTTTTCTGACCTCTAACTTTAGGGTGGTGCAGAGGGGCCCTGAAGCATCCAAAAGAGAGGTAAAGAGGATTATCTGGCATGTTAAGTTTACATAGGAAGCATTGACAAACCAAAAATAATGTTTCACCTTCTTCAGCTTATTTTTTAATGAATATGATTAACATGTTTCAAAATTGTATGAGATTTCTAAAATTCTAATGTGTCTGAATGTATGCTATCAATAATAATCATGGTTATTAGGTTAAGTTATTGTAGACCACAGAAATAATAAAATTTCCTTGTCAATTGTATCTTTATGACTATTTAAAGTCATTTGCAGCTGGGCGTGGTGGCTCACACCTGTAATCCCAGCACTTTGGGAGGTCAAGGAGGGCAGATCACAAGATCAGGAGTTCAAGACCAGCCTAACCAACATAGTGAAACCCTGTCTCTACTAAAAATACAAAAATTAGCTGGGTGTGGTGGTGTGCACCTGTAATCCCCACTACACAGGAGGCTGAAGCAAAGAATCGCTTGAATCCAGGCAGCGGAGGTTGCAGTGAGCCGAGATCACACCACTGCATTCCAACCTGGGTGACAGAGCGAGACTCCATCTCAATAAAAAATAAATAAATAGATAAATAAATGAATAAATAAGTAAAGTCATTCCCATAGCTAATTGCTTAATTCTGATGCAGTTTCTGAAAACTTCACAAGCACAGAAAATTCTAGAATATGGTGTCTTTAAGGAGGTACATGAAAGGATGGAAAGGACTCTGAAAAGCACTCTTAAATACAGGTTTCTGATAACTTTAGAATCATATCATTTGAACTGGATAAGAATTTCTGGAACTTTAATGAAAAGACTCACTGGTTGATAAAACTACTAACCCAAGCAGAACAAAAATTAATTTACTATGAAGAAAATATTTTGCCAAATTTTCATGCTAAATAAGCCAATACTGAAACTGTTTAGATACACAATTTGAATGAACTCCCTGGTCTAATTTAAATTACCTATGATAACCCATCAGTTATCAGTGCTATGTACCTAATTGGAGACACAACTGGTATTCAAGAGGACAAAAGTCTAATGTTAAGCATAGACTCATGGAGAACCAGGATGGGCACCTTAATCCCCATGAGTCCTTAAAGTTTTGTTTTTAAAAGTTCTGTATTCCATGACTTATCATGGAAAAGATAAAATGATCCAAATTAAATATATATTGGTGTGGTGACTTCTAAGTTGCTAAAATAGTTTATGACTAATGTTTGGTTTGTCAAACCCATATTCCTGGGAAGACACTAAAAACTTCAGGTTCATGGAGCCTCAGTGAGAGTCCATGGGGGAGGAAGATGCCTACTTCCTGGTCCTTGATCAGAAACTTTTCTGGATGCAGGGAAACTTGAACCATGTCTGTCAGACCCACGACTGCCACAAGAAGATGTCTCAAGCCCTGACCCATGAATTGAAGAAAGACACTTCCAGTTTTCAGAGGGAGATGTTCTTCTATGATAAATGGCCCAGGAGGGCTGGATGGCCACCACAACCACAGAGAGAGTGCTCCAGGTGCTCCAGAAAGAAAATGACAGCAACAGGCAGAAGCTGGCTGACTGCAAGTCTAACTTCCAGTCTTTCCTGAGAGGTCCTTTGGCTCCTGGGGCTCTGCCTGGAGCCCACAGGGGCCTGGAAGTACCAGGAGGACTGTAGACCCCCAGAGCCCCCAGGAGGGATGTGGGTCACAATATGAGGTCTTGGTTCCAGAGCACCTGCTGGGTTTATTCTGTTTTCCCTGTAGCTAGGCCCTGAATGCCCAGAGACTCTGCAGAACATCAGCCGGTGCTGCTACCTTTAAAGCATTTGTGATTGATCTCTTGTTTAGCTACGATTCATTAGTTGATGCTGAAATTGCTCTTATTGGAGTTTGATAGATAGCATTAGGATTGTTAAGTACTGTTTTTCAAATACAGATTGTTTAATATAAAAAGCCCAAAGGCTGCTGAAAGAAATTCTAATCTTTTATTTGTGTAATACTTTTCTCATATAAGACTCAAAACTCTTCTATGTATTTTCCCTTATGTGTGGTTTTGTAAAGAAATCCTGGCCTAGCATCCTGGCTTAGGAGATATGGTCTCTGACAAAGTCTGTACAGGGTAGGGTAAAGTCACTTCTGAAAGGTCTCAGCTTTAATTACAGTTTCTCCCTGTCACGGATCTTAACCACTAACACACACATAGTGGTAACCTAATGCTCTGCTATCTCAGAGAAGAGATAACTTGGAAGAAATTGTGTATAGATAGTTAAGAAGAAAGGAAGGAAAACAGGAGAACAGAAAGAGAAAGACAAAACAGAAAGAATGCTCTAAGTCTATCATCCTTTTTTTTTTTTTTTTTTTTGAGAAGGAGTCTCGCTTGTCGCCCAGGCTGGAGTGCAGTGGCACAATCTCTGCTCACTGCAAGCTCTGCCCCCCGGGTTCACACCATTCTCCTGCCTCAGCCTCCCGTAAGTCTATCATCTTAACAAGAGATAAAATCATCAGAAGTATTCCAGAAACAGACAAGACTTGAAAGGCAAACTACAAACACAACTTTGAATCTTTTGTGATGTCAAATTTTTACTAATTCATGAAGTATGTTTTAAACTCCTTTATAGTTTCCTCATTCCAAGTCTTTCTCTTGATTAATACAATTATGCATTTAAATGAAATAACACTATATTATTTCTTAAATTCAAAATTATACAAATGCTTTAGTCAAGTGACATTATGCTATTTTTACTTCTTCAGTACTATTTTCTCTTTTCTAACCTTTAATGAATGTAATTGATCATTTATTGTTTTAACAAAATCTCACAAAGTCCCCAAGTTTGTAGGTGGTTCTCTAGACCTTGGCATTAAGGCCCCTATGGTATCTGTTATAGGTGGTTGTGGCTGGGAGGAGACTCAGTCTTCCTGCTACCAAGCAAAAAGGAACCTCTGGGGCAGTTTGGGAGAGGCGTTAAGCTTATAAAATTATTGCTGTGACTGTTTCCCTCCTAGTGAGCTATTGAAATAAATTATCAGATTTAATTCTTCCTTTGAGAATGAAGTCACTGTCCTGTAGGTTTTCCAAGACACAGGGCCCAAAGGTTGCAGCCAAGGGCACACTCTGCCAGCAAACAGACTACCTGCCTCTCCTTCTAACCTGATGATGTACTCATTTTCAAATAACTGTTATTGAGATGCCAAGAGAACAAAATTAAAAACTTTTTTGAAAAAAAATCACTCTCTCACCCCAAAGCACTCCAACTCTTTTTCATTTTTGCATATAACTTTCCAGTCTTGTTGGTAGGTAAATCTATTTTACGTAGTTGTAATTTCATATCCTCTTTCTTAAAATAATGTTATTTAGAATCTGTTGCTTTCAAAAGCCACAGTTGCTGTTTACCTCTGTAGGTGACTTTTCATGAAGCCTGTGTTCATGCACCCCAAGTACAA
This sequence comes from Mandrillus leucophaeus, assembly GCF_000951045.1. Taxonomy (NCBI): domain Eukaryota; kingdom Metazoa; phylum Chordata; class Mammalia; order Primates; family Cercopithecidae; genus Mandrillus; species Mandrillus leucophaeus. The sequence continues at coordinate 1,812,342 of NW_012106709.1, forward strand.
AGGACCAGAAGAGAGAGCGTTATCATTACATAATCTTGGCACTGATTTCTAAAATCTCTAGCATGTTATCTGGCCTTCCCAGATTGACCTAAATTTCAATCTGTGCTCACACATTAAACTATCCCCTTCTGCAGTATTTCATTCAATGTTGGGTGAAAATAAATAGATATCTAACATTTTAAGTGGATATATAATCTTTTTTTTTTTTAAAGCTACCAAGAATTACTTTAGCTTATTAACAATAAACTGGCAAAATGTTGCCATGGAAGATGTGACGTCACCAGGACAATGATTGTGAGAACCTTGTCTGGAGAATGATATTCACAGAGAAGAATGAAAAAGAAAGAAAAGCTTTCATTTGCCAACAGATTGAATAACCCAACAAAAGAAAGTAGTAGGTACCGTTGAAATTCCATGACTTTTCTCTTTTAGTGTTCTAAGGATCATTAAAGCTGTAATTTTTATCAAGAGACTTATTGCTAAAGAAATTTTGGTTTTCCTAGCTTAATTGCCTGTTACGAATTCAGATTTTACAAATTACTTAAGCATATTTGCAAAATTCTGTTTTATTCCTATTCACATGAAAATGAAAAAAAGACTTCAAAAGAATCTATTAGGAAATATCAGGGAATAATATTTTGGTGATTTTCTATTTTTTTTTCAAGGCACATTTAAAATTCTTACAGCTTTTTTTCTGTTTGAGTGGGAAAATGATCATATTTTAAATATTGAAAGGCTCAGCTTATATGATTTATAAAGAGCATTTTTATTTTACAAATAAGAAAAGATATTTTTTATTTGTGGAATCACAAATATTGTAGATATATTTTCTTTGAAAACATATTTTCATCCTTCTTTCCTATTATATCATAGATCAATGAATAATGACTTAAGAAGTCATCCAATCACTCCTCTGCTGTATTAGTGTTCTCACACTGCTAATAAAGACACATCCAAGACTGGGTAATTTCTAAAGGAAAGAGGTTTAATGGACTCACTGTCTCAATGCCTGGGGAGGCCTCACAATCATGGTGGAAGGCAAAGGAGAAGAAAAGGCACATCCTACATGGTGGCAGGCAAGACAGTATGGGCAGGAGAACTCTCCTTTATAAAACCATCATATCTGCTGAGATTCACTATTAGAGAACAGAACAGGAAAGACCCAGCCCCATGATTCAATTATCTCCCACTGGGTTCCTCCCACGACACATAGGGGTTATTACAATTCAAGGTGAGATTTGGATGGAGACACAGAGCCAAACTATATTATCTGCCTTCAGGCACAAATAAGTCTTGATCTAATGGAACGACAACTTTCTTCTAAGATGTTAAAACACCTTTCTCTCTGTCTGTCTGTCTGTCTCTGTCTCGCTCTCTCTCTTTTTTTTTTGACAAATGTGGACTCCAGGCTGGAGTGCAGTGGCACAATCTCAGCTTACTGCAGCCTCCTTCTCCCGGGCTCCAGCAATCCTTCTACTTCAGCCTCCCAAGTAGCTGAGACTACAGGTGCCTGCCACCATGCCCGGCTAATTTTTTTTTTTTTTTGTATTTTTGTAGAGACAGAGTTTCGCCATATTGCTCAGGCTGGTCTCAAACTCCTGGGCTCAACTGATCCACCTGCCTTGGCCTCCCAAAGTGCTGGGATTACAGGCATGAGCCACCCGGTAAGATCTGTCACAGGCATAAACTGTCAAGATAGCACAGTGGATGTTTGGCATTTTCCATTTCCCCTTTTGAGGTCTCTTTTCCTCTAGTCCCCAGCTGCTGCCCTGCCTGCCACACACCCGTGATAGCAGCTCTGGGCCAACAGTGCTGGGTGGCCACTCAGATCATTGTCCTGATTCATTGGGCCTGGGTTTCATTTCCATGGCATTTATTCCTTTTTCTCTTCAATAGGTAATTTCCCTTTATTGTCCCAAGGCCACTTTATTGAGGATTCCTGAAGACTCACAGGAATATATAGCTCTAATTGTAAAGTAAAGTTTGTTCACCATAATAGAAAGTGAACTTTTTGTTTTCTTCTGGTGAAGCCGCCCTAACTCCTTTCAGATTCTGTGATTTCTTTCCATGTGGAGTTGTAGGTGCCTCTCTGTGTGCTGCTCACACAGTAGGCGCTCCCTAAGTGGGGCAAGATGAGGTCAGGAGCAGATGGACTGAGCTGCTGAGGCTGAATTATCAGGCTTCCTTTTAAAAACAGCTCCTCCTAAGCCTTTGGGACAGACCTTAGCAATGTATTCACGTGTCATATGCTTTTATAAATTTGCGCACAGAAAAAGATATTTTAGCCACCCTCAGTCAACAGTGCTCTCTTACCTCTCTGACTTGCCCTTGTGTTTAGTCGTGTTGGAGAGGGAATGTTGTATATTTTAGGGTACTGATAAGAGAAAATTAAGTTGGTGATACACTTAATTTACATTTCATGGGTTATATTTATGTGGTTTGTGATCATTTCTGTGATTAGTAGTTATAGCTAGGTGTCCTAGCAAATGAATAGTTTTCAGGAATACTTGTACCACCCACTATGCTGAGCCACCTAGCGCCATGATATAAAGGTGCCAAGCCAATGTTCGTACGTCATGAATGTGTCCCGTTGCAGGGGCCCCCAACCCCCGGGCTTCTGATTGGTACCAGCACATGACCTGTTAGGAACCGAGTCGTGCCGCGGGAGGTGAGTGGCGGGCAAGCATTACTACCTGAGCTCTGCCTCCTGTCAGATCAGCGGCAGCATTAGACGAACCCTAATGTGAACTGCGCATGCGAGGGATCTAGGTTGTGTGCTCCTATGAGATTCTAAATAATGCCTTATGATTTGAAGACGAAACCATTCCATCTGTCCCTTCCAGCCCGCGGAAAAATTCTTTTTCACGAAACCAGTTCCTGGTGCCAAAAAGGTTGGGGACCGCTGTCCTATTACACCTCTTACCAGGAGTGTGTAGGTAAGGGGTAGAGAAGCATGTTTAAAATGTCATAAGTTAGTCTATGAAAAATTCCTCCTATCCTCAGATGTAGAAAATTGTAAGCAGAGGATTTGGTTTGCATTGAAGCCTGTGCATAACTGTACCATTCTAGTTGGAGTACATAAGATAATGCAACATCTACAATGATCAGCACACGAATATACTTATTTTTCTTTTGGGATGGGAATTGTGTGAAATAGAATCAATCAGAATATTTTGATTTTTAGGGCAAACACCTGTAGTTGTACTAAAAACAACGAGTATGTCTGTGTACGAGGTTGAATGACTTATATATCCCAAACCCCAATATGGAAAACAAATTTTGATCAACTATACTCCAAAAAAGACTGAAGTATTTTTCTAGTTGCATTACAGAAGATGATACTACAAAATAGCTATTGTATAAAGAAGCTACCAAAGAGCATTAAACCAAATAATGAAACAGAAAACAATTATAAAGTTATGTTAGGCAGCTAGTTAATGAAATTATGTCAATTTCTTAGAGTTTGTAATATTTATGGTATTTGTCAGCATTTAATTTTTTAAAATTTATTGTGATTTCTATTATCATTCTAATTTTCCATATTCTTGTATTTTGTAATTTTGTATTATTTTCTTTAAAGAGAGCCCCCAAATTGTATAAGCTTTTGACTTTCCAAAACTTGGATCTGCCTTTGAATGAGATGAGATGAGCTAAGTCGAGCTGATACCTGGCATCCGACATAATGAATTAATCAAATAAGAAATGAATTTAGTAAGAAAAGGAAAAAATAGTCAAAGTACTATAAGCTAGACAAGGAGAACGTGTATTTTTAAAAATAACAACATATTTTCTGATGGTGGATATGATGTGCATAGGTGTAGATGGGATTATTTAAGGGAAAGTATGTGGATTGGTTGTATATTTTAATTTTTACTATGTTTATTTGGCTCCACTTCCTTCTCTCATTCTGAAATATCCTATTAGTTGCTTAGCAATGGAAGAATATTAATGCTAAGCATTTTTTAAAGCCTAGCTGTGAACTTGGGTTATATTTTGTTTCGTTTTCTTTTTTTACCAGCTAGATTTTAAAAATAGACTCTTCCATTTATATTAGAGGAATTTTCTCCAGTCCACACAATCCCAAAACATGTATAGTAAGATACTCAATAAATAACTGAATTGAATTGTCTTTCCTATCTACTTATCCAGGGCTTTGTCCAGGGGAGCATGCTTTTCATCTCAAGTATATTCATAAATTTCGCTCCTTAGAAAGTATAACTAGTGTCAGGGACATGTCAAGCTACAGATTATTATATTGTCCTAGAACCAGTTTGTTTTTGGTGCTGGCTGTATAAATTCTTGTTACGATGATTAGTTAATTTTAATCTTCATTCCAAATGTCTGAAGTTCTGCGGCAAGCAAAGGCACACTGCTGGTGGTAGATTCTTGTCTCTGGAATTTGCATTCCTTGTTAACCTTTCAAGATGGGATGTCTCTGATCCTTTCTATCCCAAACACATAACCAAAGTCCTCATAAAGTGCTATTCGCTCTTGTTGGTTTCCTACTGACTGACTTTCATAATGAAGGTTATTGCAGTAAAAGCATGGAGACACTCTTCTACTTCCACTGCTGCTTGAATTTTGTTTTGTTTTGTTGAGACAGAGTCTTGCTGTGTTGCCCAGACTGGAGTACAGTGAGGCAAACACAACTCACCTCAGCCTCGACCTCCTGGGCTCAAGTGATCCTCCTGCTTCAGCCTCCTGATTAGCTGGGACCACAGGCGTGCACCTTCACACCCAGCTAATTTTACTTTATTTTTTTAGAAATGGGGTCTCCCTATTTTTCCCAGGCTGGTCTTGAACTCTTGGGCTCAAACAATCCTCCCACCTCGGCCTTCCAAAGTGCTGGGATTGTAGGTGTGAGCCACTGTGCCTGCCCCTTACTCAATGAATTTTTGTCATTCTTAGTGAGACCCTTTTTCTGGAGTATTTATTAGATTTGCATTCTCCAGTATAAATCTTACAGGCAGTATATAGTTAATTAGTGGTAATAACTGGATTGAGAGAACTTTAAGATCCTGCTCTGTTGCTTCTCTCTCTTTCTGTCTCTTACTTGCACTCTGCTATAAAACTACAGGAAAGTTTGCTTGCACAGTAAGGAACAACATGGTCCTTGACAAATCAAATTATGTAACAGATTGAAGTTTTGAGAGAATGTATAAAAGAAGCATTGAGTTTTAGTTTTCAACAATTTCATGAATTTTATCCCCTTTAAGACCTGTATTTAATCTACATGTTTGTATTGCTATTAAGCATTTGGAATTATTTAAATCTATTGTGCTCCTTGTACTGGAAGAATAACTCAATAAAGGTTTGTGAACTGTTAAACAAGTGTGAGTGATTTTCTATAGATTGTTACACCAGATCAGAAAATTCAGCTCCCAGAAGCATGGCAGCAAATCTGCCAAGTGGCACAACCTGTGCTTACTTGAGCTGATCAAGTCCTAAGCCTTTTTTGTTTATTAAACTATGTTCAAGGATTGCAAGGAGAGTAGGACCCACCATATCGCTAATGCATTTTAATCACACACACACACACACACACACACACACACAAAACTTCTTCCAGCCAAATGATCCATAGCCTGAAAACACTGGTAGTGTAACACTTTTATTCAAACATTTCAGCCAATCATTAGCCATAGTATAGCACTTTCCACAGAATACTCAGATTTCATTTAGCCAGATTTGGCCCTGCTAGTTTTTAAGTGTTTATATATATAAAATATTATAAATGTGTTATCTAATATCAACATTATATATATATATATCTGTGAGTTTATATATTTATATAATCTTTATGCACAGAAAGACTTTAACCCAAACTCTCAAAAGAATTAACAACAACAAACAATGCCTGGAAATCAGGAAACAGCTAGCCAGGCATGGTGGTGTATGTATGTAATCCCAGCTACTCCAGAGACTGAGGCAGGATAGCTTGAGTCCAGGAGTTTGAGGCTGCAGTATACCATGACAGCACCTGTGAATAGCTATTGTGCTGCAGCCTGGGCAGCACAGCAAGACCTTACCTTTAAAAAAATATGAGAAGACACAGAGTTTCTCATTTTGTTTTTGACATTTTCCTTTATTAATGTAATACATATTCATACACTGCTCCTTTTAACAATAGCTGAATATAAAGTTAATAGTGTCTTTCCTTTTTCTTCCTTACTCTTTACTTTCAGTAACCAAGAGTAACAATTAGTTAGATATCCTTCCATATCTTTCTCTAAAACAATACATCTCTGCAGATCAGATTTTGCCTCTGACTAGCTGGGACACAGAGCATAAGACTCAAGTCTTTGCTTGTACCAAAAATAAAGGTGGCCCCAAATTATAGTTAAATATCTTTACACTTACTAGGGTGGCTAAAATAAAAAAGACAATAGCAAGTGTTGTCAAGCATGTGCAGAAATTGAAGCTCTTGTATATTGCTGGTGGAAATGTAAAATGGTGCAGCTACTTTGGAGATGGTTTGGCAGTTCATCAAAATATTCAACATAGAGGTACCATATGAGCCAGCAGTTCTATTTCTAGGTATGTATGCAAGAAAAATGAAAACATATTTCCATGGTGAAATGAGTGTTCATAGCAGCATTATTCATGATTGCCAAGAAATAGATACAACACAAATGTCCATCAGTTGATTAACAGATAAACAAAATATGATATATCCACACAATGAAGTATTACTCAGCCATAAAAAGGAATGAAGAATGGATACATGGTACAATATGGATGAACCTTGAAAACATGCTAAATGAGAGAGCCCAGTCACAAAGGACCATATATCATATGGAGTCATATGATACATGTGAAATGCACGGTAGATAGGTAAATATGTGAAATGCATGGTAAATAGGTAAATAGGTAAATCCATACAGTCAGAAAGCAGATTAGTAATTGCCTGCGGCTGGGGAATGACTGCTAATGATTTTATTTTTGGGGTGAGAAAAATGTTCTATAATTAGATTCTGGTTATGATTGTACTACTCTGAATATACTCAAAATTACTGAACTGAGCACTTTAAAAGAGTGAATTTTAGGGTATTTGAAATGTATCTCAATAAAGCTACAAAAATAAAAATAAGCATGCTTAACTTAGATGTTCTCCAAATTTTCTTTAAATTATAGAAATGTGGAGACACTCCATTTTCTTACTTTCATTGACAATTTATTTCAAGTTCTTAACCTTAAATCCTATTAAATTCCCCATTCTTTTAAAATGGTTCATTGTAATTTTAATATTTATTTTATGATATGAATGTCAACTTTTAGTTATGACAGTATAGAATCCTAAACTTCTTAGTAAAGAGAAAAAATGTGAATTTCCAGTTGTCATAACCAGTGTCTTTCTGGCTTTATATTTATCCTAGCCATTGCTAAAACAATCAAGAAAGGAAAATATTAGGCTAATCTTGTATGTATGGAATATCAAGTTTTGGTTTCTAACATTTTAATATGATTACCATATGTTATAGCCTCAAAGTGAAATATGCCAAGAAAGAAACCTAAATCGGTTATAATTTTGGCGATGGCAAATATTTAGCAAATATACCATTCCTGTACAGACCTTCAGTGGCCGCTCCAGGATATCTCAGAGGTCAGGGAACTTACAGGCTGCAGCCTGCCTAGAAGTGGGAGGAGACTATGTTTGCTTAAATTTGAGAAAATCCCAAGTGTCATTTATGTTCTATGTACATTAAGAAAGATGGAGGTTAGTTATTGCGGGTCTGAAGCATGGCCAAATACTCTCTACCACCCTTTTCGTGGTGCCGGCATCGACAGCATTTTCTTAGTACCAGAAATAATTTCTTCCTTGCCTGTACTTCCTACATAGAAAAATTGCCCTATTTATACTCAGAAAAGGCAAACCTTGGCATAACCACGACTCCCAGGTTGTGGTCCAACTAAACCAGGGCTAGGCCTTTGATTCAAAATGAGACTCTCTCTTCTTGGAGTTCCTACTTCTTAAAACTGAGACAAGAGATGGAATCAGTTACCTACGAGGTTACACATTAGACTACAGTTAAGTAATGATTTAAAGTAAGGGAGACTTGGAAAATAAGTCTGGAAAAGTAATACCAGAAGACTTCAGCAATTGTCCTATTAAAGGACTTTGACTAGTATGTTAGAGGAAGAAGTGAAGAAGGAAGAAAAGATTTCAGAGGCATTAGGTGAAAAAAAATCAATACCAGTTTGTGGCTGAACTGATATGGGAGTAGTGAAATGAGGACAAAGGATCAGGCAAGTATAAGAGCAATGTTCAGACTTAGTGCTGCTGGCTTGTTGATGCCATAACATAAACAGGAAGTCTGAGGGGAGAAGGAGTTTGGGGACTAGATTAACGATTTCATTTCTCGATATCAATGATTGCCAGACATCTGAAATGAAGTGTTCAGCAGGCAATTGAAGCTAGGGTACTGGAGCCAAAGACAGGTTATAGTTATACTGTGAGTCTTCAAAGTGTGACAGCAGGTGCTCTGAAACAGAACAAGATTTCGGAGGGAGGGATGAAGATGGGAAGGGGAAGATGTCTGGGAACTTGGACACCTACCACTATTCTGGAACAGGAAGAGTCAAGGAAGCAACAGCCGGAGGAGGAGATATACTTGAATCTCATCATTTTTTTTTTTCCTGAAAACTAGGGACACAAGGGCTTAAGGGAAGAAAGAGGAGAGTAAAGTGTTTCAAAAGCTACTGAGAAAATAGGAATGGAATTTAGTGAGAAGATGACTTAAAGTACATGGTTACAATGAAGACCTGAAGCCAGAATTCAGATAATAATGGACTAAAAGGAGAGCCATAGAAAGAAAATAGCAGCAGAATGTGGAATCATTCCTTGAGAATTTAGCAATGAAAAAAATCAGCCAGGTGTGGTGGCATGTGTCTGTAGTCACAGTGACTCAGGAGGCTGAGGTGGGAGGATCTCTTGAGCCCAGGAGTTTGAGGCTGTAGTGAGCTGTGATAGCACCACTGCACTCCAGCCTGGGTGACAGAATGAGATCCTGTCTTTAAAAAATAAACAAAAAGATAATTTAGCAATGAAAGGAAGTAGCAAAAATTGTAAGTTATCTGGGAGGTTGAGGAGGAGATAAAATTTTGAATATTACCAACACAAAGAAATGATAAAGGCTGTAAGTGAGATGCAAGTTACCCAGATTTGATCATTATACATTGTATACATGTATCAACATTTCATACTCTAAATATTACACTGTAAATATGTAAAATTATTATGTGTCAATTAAAATTTCTTTTTTATAAAAAGAAAAGTTGCCTTGTTTCATCTTCCCCTCCTTTAGAGAGGAGACCTTCATGTATGAAGATGGCCAGAAGACAGCAAAAGAAGCTGAAACTACTTAAAAAGAAAAAAAATGAGAGGGGTAGCAAGGTCCACATATTTCAGCAGTTTTCAACTTGTGTTAAGCATAGAGCTGTTTCTTCAAATCAATCTTGCTGGGACGCCTAATATATAAAACTAATATAAGTGGAGTCACTCTACTGAAGGTCGCTATGTGTGTGCATGTGCATGTGTGTGCATGTGCATATGTGTGTTTGTACACATATATGCATGCACATGTGTGTGTGTCAGCAGTTGGGAGGTGCTTCTCTAGGAGTTCTCTGTTTCTTTTATGACAACCAATGGCCTACATGATCCCATTTGCTCCACATCAGTGATGAAGGTGTTTCTATCGTTTCTAGTTGATTCTTGAAGAAACTGATTGAGAATTTAGTGACTTATTCAAAGTCACACAACTAGTTTGAGACAGAGTCAGGACCAGCACCAGGATCTTATGGCCCCCAATCCCATCTTCTTTCTGATACACCACTTCAAAGGCCTTCCTCTTCTGCACAGCATAATCACATCTTCCTTTTTACAGGAAAGTATTTGAAGAGACTACGAGCAACAAAAAGAAAGATTTGGGGGGAACATGTGGTATTCAACAGCTCTGTAAGACCAACTCATTTATCTGATCAGTCAGATAAATTGGTAAAGAAAATGGGACTTCTAAGATAGAGGTCCCAAAGGGTAGTCTATTTAAGAAGAGAGCTGTAGTCCCATAGCATTTATTTATTTATTTATTTATTTATTTATTTATTTATTTATTGAGACAGGATCTCACTGTGTCACCCAGACTGGAGTGCAGTGACATAATCATGGTTCACTGCAGCCTCGACCTCCCAGGCTCAAACGATCTTTCCACATCCACCTCCCGAGTAGCTGGGACCACAGGCACATGCCACCACGCCTGGCTAATTTTTTCTTTTTGTAGAGATGGGGTCTCACCATGTTGCCCAGACCAGTCTTGAACTCCTGGGCTCAAGCAATTCCCTTGTCTCAGCCTCCCAAAATGCTGGAATTACTGGCATGAACCACCACACCCGGCCTCCATAGCATCTTTTAAAAATAATTCCTTATTGCAAAACGTAAGTTTTCTTCTTTTAGGAAGAGAAGGGTATTACTGATGGGCATGTAAAATGGTGCAGCCAGATAGAGGATTAAGATGGCAGATAGGAAGCAGGACTAGCTTGTAGCTCCTGCTCAGATGGACAGAGCAGTGTGCGGAGACTCGCATCATGAACTTTTGCTCCAAGAACTACTGCAGGAACATACCAGGAAAGCTGAGAGAATCCACAGACCCTTTGAAGGAAATGGATCGCCACTGTAGGCTCCCTGAGACACTGAAAAACTGTGCTGGTATCCACTGCTGAAAGACCTGAAGGTGGATTATATTGCAGGACTTGTGGCAGACACTCCCTCGTACCAGCCTGGAGCCCAGTAGCTCCACTAGGAGGCTAGACCCAGAAGACCAAAAATAATCAGTGCCTTTTGGCTTTCAGGAAGCCCCATCCCTAGGGAAAGGAGGAGGACACCACATCAAGGGAGCACCTTGTGGGACAAAAGAATCTGAGCAGCAGCGCTTGAGTCCCAGATCTTCCCTCTGACGTAGTCTACCAAAATGAGAAGGAACCAGAAAAACAATTCTGGTAATATGACAAAACAAGATTCTTTAACACCCCTAAAAGATTACAACAGCTCACCAGCAATGGATCCAAACCAAGATGAAATCTCTGAATTGCCAGAAAAAGAATTAAGAAGCTTAATTATCAAGCTATTCAAGGAGCACCAGAGAAAAGTGAAGTCCAACTTAAAGGAATAAAAAACATGGTGCAGGATATGAAATATCAGTGAAATTGATAGCATAAATAAAAAACAATCACAATTTCTGGAAATGAAGGACACACTTAGAGAAATGCAATATGCTCTGGAAAGTCTCAGCAATTGAACAGCAGAAGAAAGAACTTCAGGGCTTGAAGACAAGGCTTTTGAATTAGCCCAATCTGTCAAAGACAAAGAAAAAAAAGTTTTAAAAATTGAGCAGTCTCCAAGAAGTTTGGGACTGTTTTGAACATACAAACCTAAGATTAATTGTTGTTCCCAAGGAAGAATAGAAATCTAAAAGTTTGGAAAACATATTTGAAGGAATAATTGAGGAAAACTTCCCCAGCCTTGCTAGAGGTCTAGACATCCAAATACAAGAAGCTCAAAGAACATCCGGGAAATTCATGGCAAAAAGATCATCACCTAGGCACATAGTGATCAGGTTATCTAAAGTAAAGATGAAGGAGAGAATCTTAAGAGTGAGGCAAAAGCATCAGGTAACCTATTAAAAAAAAAACTTATCAGATAAACAGCAGATTTCTCAGCAGAAACCCTACAACCTAGAAGGGATTGGGGTCCTATTTTAGACTCCTTAAACAAAACAACTGTCAGCTAAGAATTTTGTGCCCAGTGAAACTAAGCTTCATAAACGAAGGAAAGATACAACCTTTCCCAGACAAACAAATGCTGAGAAAATTCACCACTACCAAGCCATCGCTACAAGAACTGCTAAAAGGAGTTCTAAATCTTGAAACAAATTCTTGAAATACGCCAAAATAGAACCACCTTAAAGCATAAATCTCACAGGACCTGTAAAACAATAACACAATAAAAAAAACCCAAGGTATTCAGGCAACAAATAGCATGATGAATAAAATAGTACCTCACATCTCAATACTAATGTTGAATGTAAATGGCCTGAATGCCCCATTTAAAAGATACAGAATGGCAGAATGGATACAAATTCACAAACCAAGTACCTGCTGTCTTTAAGAGACTCACCTGACACATAGGACTCACATAAACTTAAGGTAAAGAGGTGGAAAAAGATATTCCATGCAAATGGACACCAAAAGTGAGCAAGAGTATAGCTTCTTATATCAGACAAAACAAACTTTAAAGCAACAGCAGTTAAAAAAGACAAAGGGATATTATGTAACGATAAAAGGACTAGTCTAACAGGAAAATATCACAATCCTAAATATATATGCACCTAACACTGGAGCTCCTGAATTTTGAAACAATTACTTCTAGACCTAAGAAATGAGATAGATGGCAACACAATAATAGTGGAGGATTTTAATATAACACTGATAGCACTAGACAGGTCATCAAGACAGAAAGTCAACAAAGACTAGAACAAGGGACTTGACAGATATTTACAGAACATTCTACCTAACAACTGCAGAATATTAATTCCATTCATCAGCAGATGGAACTTCTCCAAGATAGACCACATGATTGGCCACAAAACAAGTCTCAGTAAATTTAAGAAAATTGAAATTATATCAAATACTCTTTCAGACCACAGTGGAATAAAGTTGGAAATCAACTCCAAAAGGAACCCTCAGAACCATGTAAATTCACAGAACTTAAATAACCTGCTCCTGAATGATCATTGGGTCAACGACGAAATCAAGATGGAAATTAAAAAATTATTTGAACTGAATGATAATAGTGACAAAACCTATTAAAACCTATGGGATACAGCAAAATTGGTGCTAAGAGGAAAGTTCATAGCATTAAATGCCTACATCAAAAAGTCTGAAAGAGCACCATAAACAGTCTAAGTTCACACCTCACAGAACTGGAGAAACAAGAACAAACCAAATCCAAATACAGCAGAAGGAAAGAAATAACGAAGATCAGAGCAGAACTAAATGAAACTGAAACAAACAAATAAAAAATACAAAAGATAAATGAAATGAAAAGCTAGTTCCTTGAAAAGACAAATAAAATTGATAGACCATTAGTGAGATTAACCAAGAAGAGAGAAGATCCAAATAAGCTCATTTAGAAATGAAACGGGGGGTAATACAACTGATACCACAGAAATACAAAAGATTATTCAAGGCTACTATGAACACCTTTATGCCGATAAACTAGAAAACCTAGAGGACATAGATAGATTCCTGGAAATATATAACTCTCCTAGATTAAACCAGGAAGATATAGAAACTCTGAACAGACAGATAACAAACAATGAGATTGAAATGGTAAAAAAAAAAAAAAAAAAAAATTGTCAACCGAAAAAAGTCCAGGACCAGAGAGATTCACAGCTGAATTCTATCAGACATTCAAAGAAGAATTGGGACCAATCCTACTGACACCATTCCAAAAGACAGAGAAAGAAGGAATCCTCTCTAAATCATTCTATGAAGCCAGTATCACCCTAATTCCAAAACCAGGGAAGGATATTACAAAAAAAGAAAACTACAGACCAATATCCCTGATGAACACAGATACAAAAATCCTCAACAAAATGCTAGTGAACTGAATCCAACAGCATATCAAAAAAAATAATTCACTGTGATCAAGTGGGTTTCATACCAGGGATGCAGGGATGGTTTAACATATGTAAGTCAATAAATGTGATGTGCCACATAAACAGAATTAAAAACAAAAATCACATGATCATCTCAATAGATGCAGAAAAAGCATTTGATAAAATCCAGCATCCCTTTATTATTAAAATCCTCAGCAAAATCAGCATAGAAGGGACATACCTTAGGGGATTAAAACTATCTATGACAAACCCATGGCCAACATTATACTGAATGGGTAAACGTTGAAAGCATTTCCCCTATGAACCAGAACAAGACAAGGATGCTCATTCTCACCACTTCTATTCAACATAGTACTGGAATTCCTAGCCAGAGCAATCAGACAAGAGAAAGAAATAAAGGGCATCCAAATCAGTAAAGAGGAAGTCAAACTGTCGCTCTTTGTTGATGATACGATTGTATACCTAGAAAACCCTAAAGACTCATCCAAAAAGCTCCTGGAACTGGTAAATGAATTCAGCAAAGTTTCAGGATACAAAATTAATGTACACAAATCAGTAGCTCTGCTATACACGAACAGTGACCAAGCTGAGAATCAAATCAAGAACTCAATCCCTTTTATGATAGCTGCAAAAAAGAAAATACTTAGGAATACACCTAATCAAGGAGGTGAAAGACCTCTACAAATAAAACTACAAAACACTGCTGAAAGAAATCAGACAACACACAAGAAAATGGAAACACATCCCATGCTTATGGATGGGTAGAATCAATATTGTGAAAATGACTATACTGCCAAAAGCAGTCTACAAATTCATTGTAATTCCCATCAAAATACAACCATCATTCTTCACAGAACTAGAAAAAACAATCTTAAAATTCATATGGAACCTAAAAAGAGCCCTCATAGCCAAAGCTAGACTAAGCAAAAAGAACTAATATGGAGGCATCACATTACCCAACTTCAAACTATACTAGAAGTCTGTAGTCACCAAAACAGCATGGTACTAGTATAAAAATAGGCACATAGACCAATGGAATAGAATAGAGAACACAGAAATAAAGCCAAATGCTTAAAGCCAACTGATCTTTGACAAAGCAAACAAAAACACAAAGTGGGAAAAGGACACCCTATTCAACAAATGGTGCTGGAAAAATTGGCAAGCCACAGTAGAAGAATGAAACTGGATCCTCATCTCTCACCTTATGCAAAAATCAATTCAAGATGGATCAAGGACTTAAATCTAAGACCTGAAACCATAAATATTCTAGAAGATACATTGGAAAAACCCTTCTACACATTGGTTTAGGCAAAGACTTCACGAGCAGGAACCCAAAAGCAAATGCAGCAACAACAAAAAATAACTAGATGAGACTTAATTAAACTAACAAGATTCTGTGCAGCAAATAATAATAATAATCAGCAGAGAAACAGACAACCCACAGAATGGGAGAAAATCTTCATAGTCTATACATCTGACAAAAGACTAATATCCAGTATCTACAAAGAACTCAAACAAATCAGCAAGAAAAAAACAAACAATCCCATCAAAAAGTGGGCCAAGGACATGGATTGACAATTCTCAAAAGATGATATACAAATGGCCAACAAGTATATGGAAAAATGCTCAACACCACTAATTATCAGGGAAATGCAGATCAAAACCACAATGTGATACCATCTTACTCCTGCAAGAATGGCCATAAGCAAAACATTAAAAAAAAAATAGATGTTGGCATAGATGTGGTAAAAAGAGAACACTTTTACACTGTTAGTGGTAATGTAAACTAATACAACCACTATGGAAAACAGTGTGGAGATTCCTTAAATAACTAAAAGTAGATCTACAATTTGATCCAGCAATACCAATACTAGGTATCTACTCAGAAGAAAATAAGCATTATAAGAAAAAGATAATTGCTCATGCATCACATGCATGTTTATAGCAGCACAATTCGCAATTGCAAAAATATGAAACCAGCCCAAATGCCCATCAGTCAACTGGTGGATAAAGAAAATGTAATACACACACACACACACACACACACACAGACACACACACCATGGAATGCTACTCAGCCGTAAAAAAGAATGAAATAATGGCATATGCAACAACCTAGATGGAACTGGAAACTATTATTCTAAGTAAAGTAACTCAGGAATGGCAAACAAAAATCGTATGTTCTCACTCATAAGTGGGAACTAAGCTATGAGGACTCAAAGGCATAAGAATGATACATTGGACTTTGGGGACTTCAAGGGAAATGGTGGGAGGGTGGTGAGGGATAAAAGACTACACGTTGGGTACGGTGTACACTACTTGAGTGATGGGTACACCAGAATCTCATAAATAAAAAAACTAAAAAAGAATGGTGCAGCCCATGTGCAAAACAGTATGGCAGTTCCTCAAAAAAACAAAAACAAAAACAAAAACAAAAAACATATAATTATAATATAATCACAATATAATCCAGCAATTCTACTTTGGATGTTTACCCCCAAATAATTGAAAGCAGGGACCCGAACAGATACTTGTACACTTATGTTCATAGTAGCCTTATTCACAATAGCCAAAAGATGGAAACATCCCAAATGTCCATCAACAGATGAATGTCTAAGCTGAATTAGAATATACATACAATGATATTATTCAGCTTTACAAAAAAACAAGGTTCTGATATATGCTACCACATGGATGAACCTTGAAAACATTATACTAAATTAAATAAGCCAAACACAAAGGAACAAATATTGTTTGATTCCACTTATATGAGGAAACTAGAATAGGCAAATTCACAAATGCAAAAGTAGAATATTGATTAACAGGGGTTGATGGGAATGGGGAATGGGGAGTTAGTGTTTAGTGGGTACAAAGTTTCAGTTTGAGGTAATTAATGAATATAAGAGTTCTGAAGATGAATTGCAGTCTGGTTGCACAACAATGTGAATATAATTAATGACACCAAATTGCACACTTAAAATGGTTAAAATGATAAATTTTAAGTTATGTATATTTGACCAAAATGAAAAAAGAGAGAGAGGTCATTTTGTCCTCACTGCCTTTTGTGCACATTTAAAGCAACTTCTTGGCTACTATAATCACCATTCTAGTTGAAAAGCAAAAGAAATTTTGTTTTTCCTTGTGATAGGCATGTTTTTGTTCTCATTCATTTTTGTTTTTCTTACCATTCCTGAGAGATCCTTGAATGCATGATTATCAAAACCTCTATATTAAGAATGATTCTTACTAGAATTTTCTGTGGCAGAAATATGACCCTTATTTTGGGGTCCAGAAATGTAGGCTAGGTGCGGTGGCTCTTGCCTATAATCTCAGCACTTTGGGCGGCCGAGGCAGGTAGATCACCCGAGGTCAGGAGTTCGAGACCAGCCTGACCAATATGGTGAAACCCCATCTCTACTAAAAATACAAAATTAGCTGAGCACGATGGCGTGTACCTGTAATCCCAGTTACTTGGGAGGCTGAGGCAGGAGAATCGTATGAACCCGGAAGGCGGAGGTGCAGTGAGCTGAGATTACACCACTGCACTCCAGCCTGGGCGACAGAGTGAGATTCCATCTCAAAAAAAAAAAAAAAAAGGAAAATCAAACATTAACAAGTCCTAGACTTTACATCTTTCTAGGAAGCATGGAGATACATCCTAATATTAGCTAACTCTCATTCTGACATGGATAGCAGGTTGACAACATTAATAAACCAGCCAGATCATCGCTTGAAGTGTGGTCTATGGACCAGTGGTGACAGCACTCCTGGATCAGCTTATTAGAAATGCGTAATCTTAGGCACAATCTCAGACCTACTGAATTGGAATCTGCATTTTACCCAAACCCCAGGTGTTTCCTATGCACATTGAAGTTTGTGATGCACACTGAAGTTTCCTATGCACACTGAAGTACTGACCTACACTACTTTTAAATGCAACACAATTTTTTTTTTCTTTTTTGTGAGATGGAGTCTTGTTCTGTTGCGGAGGCTGGAGTGCAGTGGCGGCAATCTCGGCTCACTGCAATCTTCGCCTCGCGGGTTCAAGCAATTCTCCTACCTCAGCCTCCTGAGTAGCTGGGACTACAGGCATGTGCCACCACGTCCTACTAATTTTTTGTATTTTTAGTAGAGACGGGGTTTCACTGTGTTAGCCAGGATGGTCTCGATCTCCTGACTTCGTGATCCGCCCGCCTTGGCCTCTCAAAGTGCTGGGATTACAGCGTGACCAACAGCACCTGGCTTGCTTTCTTTTCTTCTTTTTTTTTTTTTTTAAATTTTTTTTTACTTTTTTGTTTGTTTGTTTGTTTGTTTTTGAGATGGGGTCTCACTCTGTCACCCGGGCTAGAGTTCAATAGCACCATCATGGCTCACTGCAACCTCAACCTCCTGGACTCAAGCCATCCTCCCACCTTCGCCTCCCAAAGTGCCTGGACTACAGGCATGAGCTATCATGTCCAGCTAGAAGTTTCTTTCTCCTTGAAGAAAGAGTTAAAAGTAGAGAACAAACATTTGCTGAAGATCTGTTGTACAATAGATACTGACATATAAACCAATGTTATCTCATTTAATTCTTAAAATAATAATAGAGGTATAGATTATTGATTCCATTTAACAGATGAAGAAACTGTGGCTTAATCATCCCATTGCTACCCAGCTAGGAAGTGCCAGGACTGGCATTTGACTCTGGGTGTTTTTAAATTCGAAGTTTTTTTCCGTTACACCAAGATACCTTTTAAGCATATGAAAGAAGACATTCTAAAATCGTTTGGAATAAAAAATTACTTAAGAATTTCACTAAGAAAAACATGGTATGACTCAGAACCATAAAGCTATCAACACTGAGCATTTATTTTATCTTGCAATGTGCTTTTCTTTGTTAATCTTCACAATAACCAGGTGAGGAAAAAGTTATCTTCATTCTGCAAATAAAATGCCCTGAAGCTCAGAGTGGCTAAAGGTTTGCCCACAGTCATAAAGCAGTGAGTCAGAATTGGAATTAAGCGGAAAAGGCTTAACTGTTAACCACCAATACATGGACAATCTACTCTCCGAAGCCATTTAGACACTTAGAAAGCCAAGGTAACTCTTTTGCAGATGTTAGCCGTTGTAGTTGGGAGGCAGCTGGATTAATATTTGGGGCATTCTACTTTCCTTAATGTGTGTAAATGAAAACATGTGGATCCTACCCACTGTATTATGTCTGGCTTTGCCTGACATTATTGACCAATACTTATTTTTGTTATTATTATTTTAGAGACAGTGTTTCACTCTGTTGCCCAGGCTGGTGCAGTGGTGCAAACACAGCTCATTGTAGCCTTGAACTCCTGGGCTCAAGTGATCCTCCTGCCTTACCCTCCTATGTAGCTAGTACTACAGGTGGCAGGTAGTGCCACCATGCCTGGCTGTTTGTTTGTTTATTTGTTTTTTGCATAGATGGAGTCTCATGATGTTGCCCAGACTGGTCTAAAACCAGTGGCCTCAAGCAATCCTCCAGTGTAGGCCTTCCAAAGAGCTGAGATTACAGGTGTGAGCCACTGTCCTGGCCCTCCAATGCTTATGAATGTGTGAGGTTCTGTGGTCAAATCCTTAGAAGGTTGTGGTCTGCGAGACTGAACGTGACGTGGCCCTCAGTCTCCTGGCCCATTCTCTCCCCTTTTATGTGACTTGTCTTGTGGCTCTAGATGCCCAGTCATCCTGCCGTGCTGTCATCCTTTCCTAGAGTAGGCTGTGCCCCTTCCCCACTCAGCTGCTTTGCACAGGCTGTTTCCTTGGACACTAAGGCTCATTCTCCTCTTTGTTGTTTAAAGCTTATTCATTCATTCTCAGGTCTCAACCTGCATCTCACTTCCTCAGGGAAGCTTTCCCTAACCCTGTTGTTTAGTTCAGACTCCCCTGTTGGCCACTCTCATAATCCCCTGTATTTCTCTATTATGGCACCTATCACAAGTATAATTTATTAATTATTTCTTTAATAATTTCTTTAAGGTATAGCTTCTCCCACTAAACCGTAAGTTCTAAGAAGGCAAGAATCATATTTTATTTTATGTTACTGTCTCCTAGCAAACATATCTGGCACATAATCAATGTCTAATAAATATCTGTTGAATAAGGCCAGGTGCAGTGGCTCATGCCTGTAATCCCAACACTCATGGGAGGCCAAGGCAGGAGGATTGCTTGATCCCAAAAGTTCCAGAGCAGCCTGAGCAACATAGTGAGAACCCTTCTTTACAAAAAAATGAAAAAATTAGCGAAGTGTGGTGGCACATGCTTGGTGTCCCAGCTATTTGGAAGACTAACGTGGGAGAATCACTTGAGCCCAGGTGTTAGAGGTTACAGTGAACTGTGACTGCACCACTGTACTCTAGTCTGGGTGATAGAGTGAGGCCCTGTCTTTAAAAATATATGTGTATATAAATATATGTATATGTGTACATATATGTATATAATATATATACATAGATAATACACACATATATTACCCACATATTATATATACACATACTATTTATACATATAAAATATGCATATAATATACATATTATATACACATATATGGTATATATATGATGTATATATGCATGTATATGTACATATATATACAATTATATATATTTGTTGAATAAACCAATGCATTTAATGTTTGTAAAATATTTTTGTGAACTAGAAAGTTTTATACAAATGACATTGCCATTATCATTATATGTACTCTGATTACTTGAAGTTTATTTTGTATGTTAATGATGTCGATGATAAATGATGAACTTGTATGTGTTAAACGAATTGTAATAACTTTTTATTGTAACAGCTGAGCCTAACTTTGGCCTGCGTTGTAGCTTTAGATGACATGTTTGGGAAAGGCTTGAGTTAACTGGGCACAGGCAGGATGATTTTCATTTGATCAACTGGATCCGGACAGGAATCTGAGCTGGGTGAGAAGTCTCTGAATTTTTTACCTGACCTTTTTCCCATAAGGTGGATGAGTTAATCCTAAGAGATTCAGTCAAACCAGAAGAGTTTTGGCAATCTTTCTGGTTCTACTTGTTCTCAGGAGAAAGTATGTGTTTGCAGACAAATGTGTTTGCTTTATTTTTGGTCAGGAAACACACCAAGTTACGCAAGGTGCTTCCAATTTCTGCCAGAGTTGCCAAAACATGAAAATAAATTTAGTGTCGAAATTTATAAAATAGTTTTATAAATGCCTTGAACCCTAGTATCTGCTACTCTTCTGCTTTTTAAGAGATTTATGTTGTTTTTATTCCTAATCTCCTGTTTTACAGCATATTAAGCAGACTCTAATCCTTTTGGACAGTAGGCATGATTTACATTTTAAAAAAATATTACATGCCTTTTGCCTGAGCTATCAGCAATTCAAAAAGTAATCACATTTAAAAGGAGGATCTGGCAAAAACAAAGCTATTATCCTCACTACAGTAATGGATTTCATACACTATGGCATTTGGGTTAGAGAAATATATTGTACATTAAGCTTTCTTTAGTGTTTCTCAAATTAAAATCATATATAACTCACTTTTTGACTAAAATGAGGCTATCTTAACTACAGAATCTCTAAAGACTAGCCACTTTTTAAAAGTTCAAGGTATATATTCAATAATGTGAGGGAAAGCACTTGGTAAACATGTTAAGGTACTCAATAAAGAGTCTCTCCAAGAGTAATTACTGTGGTTATAGGTATTTTTTTTTTAAATTGATGCATAATAGATGTACATAGTTTCAGAGGGTCATAAGTTTTCTTACTCTAATTTCATAGAAATCATTTTAGCTATTAAGTGTATTGAATCTTGAATCTGGGCATATTGAGTGTCTTAAATAGGTGTGTATATTCTAAATCCATATTATGAGTTTAGGCAAATAGGGTTAGGATTAGGGTTTGGGTTAGGGTTCAACTGCTGAACTGCTGTGTTTGTGTTTGATCAACTGCTATAGGGCCACTGCATTACCCAGACAAAGCCAGAGTCTGTCATTAGCTTGGATGGAGACTATGGTTGTTTGTTCACTTATCCAATGAGTATTCATTGAGCATATACTATGTTCAAGCCAGTATCCTAGGCTTTTGGGATGTTTGGTACAGGGATGTACAAAACAGACCCTGTCCCTCAGGAACTTACATTCTAGCAAAATAGTGATGATATTAGTAGTAATAGTAATAGATAAACATTCATTGAGAGCTTATTATATCCTAGGTACTGTGTTAATAAACCTTATGCAGATTATCTCGTACAATTCTCACAACCCTATGAGTAGGAACCATTATTATTGTGACTCTCATTTTAAGATGAGAAGAGGGGTTAGGTAACTTACGGAAAGTCGAGTCTGAAGGTTTTTTTTTTTTTAGGTATAAACCAGAGGGATGTTCAAAGGCATAACAGCAGATATGAAAAGAATATCCACCAATGGAAAAGGACCACAATCACAGCCCTGTAGCAGGGTCCAGGCGACTAATAAATTATCTTAAGTTCCTGAATTCCAGGCAGGTCCCAGTGTTTGGGGGGGATCAGATAGTCTGAGAAATTAGCCTATAGGCTGAATATCAGGTTTAAATAGAAAACAAGATGTTTGCAAGAACTTGGTAAATAAAATATTAAGCTGAGAATTCAATTCAGCAGATAATTTACTCTGTGCCAGACACCATGTAAGACTCTCAGGGTAGAGAACAGAAATGAGGAAGACATGAACTC
>NW_012106709.1:1834763-1845869 GCF_000951045.1 Mandrillus leucophaeus
GCAATTCAAAAAGTAATCACATTTAAAAGGAGGATCTGGCAAAAACAAAGCTATTATCCTCACTACAGTAATGGATTTCATACACTATGGCATTTGGGTTAGAGAAATATATTGTACATTAAGCTTTCTTTAGTGTTTCTCAAATTAAAATCATATATAACTCACTTTTTGACTAAAATGAGGCTATCTTAACTACAGAATCTCTAAAGACTAGCCACTTTTTAAAAGTTCAAGGTATATATTCAATAATGTGAGGGAAAGCACTTGGTAAACATGTTAAGGTACTCAATAAAGAGTCTCTCCAAGAGTAATTACTGTGGTTATAGGTATTTTTTTTTTAAATTGATGCATAATAGATGTACATAGTTTCAGAGGGTCGTAAGTTTTCTTACTCTAATTTCATAGAAATCATTTTAGCTATTAAGTGTATTGAATCTTGAATCTGGGCATATTGAGTGTCTTAAATAGGTGTGTATATTCTAAATCCACATTATGAGTTTAGGCAAATAGGGTTAGGATTAGGGTTTGGGTTAGGGTTCAACTGCTGAACTGCTGTGTTTGTGTTTGATCAACTGCTATAGGGCCACTGCATTACCCAGACAAAGCCAGAGTCTGTCATTAGCTTGGATGGAGACTATGGTTGTTTGTTCACTTATCCAATGAGTATTCATTGAGCATATACTATGTTCAAGCCAGTATCCTAGGCTTTTGGGATGTTTGGTACAGGGATGTACAAAACAGACCCTGTCCCTCAGGAACTTACATTCTAGCAAAATAGTGATGATATTAGTAGTAATAGTAATAGATAAACATTCATTGAGAGCTTATTATATCCTAGGTACTGTGTTAATAAACCTTATGCAGATTATCTCGTACAATTCTCACAACCCTATGAGTAGGAACCATTATTATTGTGACTCTCATTTTAAGATGAGAAGAGGGGTTAGGTAACTTACGGAAAGTCGAGTCTGAAGGTTTTTTTTTTTTTAGGTATAAACCAGAGGGATGTTCAAAGGCATAACAGCAGATATGAAAAGAATATCCACCAATGGAAAAGGACCACAATCACAGCCCTGTAGCAGGGTCCAGGCGACTAATAAATTATCTTAAGTTCCTGAATTCCAGGCAGGTCCCAGTGTTTGGGGGGGATCAGATAGTCTGAGAAATTAGCCTATAGGCTGAATATCAGGTTTAAATAGAAAACAAGATGTTTGCAAGAACTTGGTAAATAAAATATTAAGCTGAGAATTCAATTCAGCAGATAATTTACTCTGTGCCAGACACCATGTAAGACTCTCAGGGTAGAGAACAGAAATGAGGAAGACATGAACTCGTATCTCTCAAGTAGTTCAGAATCGGGAGAGACCCAAATTTAGTTTTGGTTCCTGTTTGAGAAGCTTGGTGACCCTCATAGAGTCACTAGCTTCCTGGAACTTCTTGGAAAACACTAATTTTCTAAGCTGTGGAACTCAGGAAGGGAGCAGGGCAATTAATTTTTAAGGGACCTCAAATCATTAGTGACCACTTCTAAAAGATGTGCAACTTCCTTCACATCCATGTTGTATTCCATTTAGCTAACCCTGTTTTCTTTTTGGTGATATTGTATTAGTCTGAAATTTGAAACTCTACAAGGCAGTAAAATTGATTTTAACTGTTAAATAATTTAGTATAAGTAAGCCCTGTACATAAACATGCAATTATGTGAATTGCTGTTATTGATGTTGAAATGTAACTGTTTACCCAATGAAAGTTAAAGATGTTCCCTAAAGTCTTTTAAATTCATGCCGATATTTGTATCGTTCAAGATGCCATAGTTATGTTCAAATGAATTATTAGTGCTTCAGGGAACATATGGCTATAGAAAATAATAATGTTGCTATAATTATTTTGTGTTTAATGACATGATGATTTATGCAATGCTAATGTTCAGGTACAACGGATTGTTAATGATGTGAGTGTTTAAAACAGTAAACTATATTATAAAAAGAATCTTCTGTGACGGGGAAATTTTATTTTTTGTTGCATTATGCTAAAGCACTATTTTTTCACATGTTGGATATAAATATCATGTACTGCTTTGATACCTAATTCGTATGTAAGTCTGTTGAGATATGACTTTCAAAGGTTCATGCTTAGTGGGCACTTAGAACGTACACACTCTGGTCTTTATCCATCTTCATAGATAATACTTACTTCTAAATATTCTCAGCAACTGGCACACTGGTAAGTGGAGCAACAGTAAGTAGAGAGATGGGTAAACAGAAGGGAAAGACTGACATGAACATCTCATCTTTCAACCAGTTTCTTAACTACCTATAGCACTGAGAGCATGTAATTCCACACACTTGGGTTTGTGGGGTTTTTTTTGTTTGTTTGTTTTTGTTTTTTGTTTTTTCTAAGGCCTGAGTGAACTCTATTCAATGAAACCTTCCATGAAACAAATATAGCTACTAAAACTACTGAACAAGACTGCTTTGTCCAAATCACCAAGGCACAGTTCTCTGGAAATTGGGCATTGCATCTTCAGAATAAAGAGGCCAAAGAAGTCCTCATTTAGTTCTGCATTAATATACTCATGGAAAAGGACATTAGGTTTTGCTTGTCATGGGTAAAGCACACAGTTTGGCAGAGGTAGAAAGTGTCCGGAATCCAAAGTCAGGTGGACCTGGGTTCAAATCATAGCTCGATAACTATTAGCTGTGATTATGGTCAAGATACTTATTGATATTGTTTGGCTCTGTGTCCCCACTCAAATCTCATCTAAAATTGTAATTGCCATAATCTGCAGTGTCAAGGGAGGGACCTGGTGGGAGGTGACTAGATCATGGGGACAGCTTCCCCCAGGCTGTTCTCATGATAGTGAGTGAGTTCTCATGAGATCTGATGGTTTTGTAAGTGTCTGACATTTCCTCCTTAACACTCTCTCTCTCTCGCCTGCTGCCATGTAAGATGTGCCTGCTTTCCTTTCATCTTCCACCATGACTGTAAGTTTCCCACGGCCTCCTCAGCCATGCAGAATTGTGAGTCAAACCTCTTTCCTTTATAAATTACCCAGTCTCGGGGAAGTTCTTTATAGCAGTGTGAAAATGGACTAATACAGGAAATTGTTACCAGGAGTTTGGGGGCACTGCTATAAAGATACTTGAAAATGTGGAAGTGACTTTGGAACTGGGTAATGGGCAGAGGTTGGAACAGTTTGGAGGGCTCAGAAGAAGACAGGAAGATGTGGGAAAGTTTGGAACTTCCTAGTGACTTGTTGAATGGTTTTGACCAAAATCTTGATAGTGATATGGAGAATGAAGTCCAGGCTGAGGTAGTCTCAGATGGAGATGAAGAACTTATTGGCAAATGCGGTAAAGGTCACACTTGCTATGCTTTAATAGAGAGACTGGCGGCATTTTGCTCCACCCCTAGAGATCTTTGGGACTTTGAACTTGAGAGAGATGATTTAGGTTATCTGGTGGAAGAAATTTCTAAGCAGCAAAGCATTCAAGAGGTGACAGAACATAAAAGTTTGAAAAATTTACAGCCTGACCATGTGGTAGAAAAGAAAAATCCATTTTCTGGGGAGAAATTCAAGCCAGCTGCAGAAATTTGCATAAGGAATGAGGAATTGAATGTTAATCTCCAAGACAATGGGGAAAATGTCTGCAGGGCATGTCAGAATCCTTCATGACAGCCCGTCTGATATACTTTGGCTGTGTCTCCACCCAAAACCTCATCTTGAATTGTAATCTGAATTATAATCACCACATGTTGGCGGAGGGACCTCCTGGGAGATGATTAAATCATGGGGGTGGTTCCCCCATGCTGTTCTCGTGATAGTGAGTGAATTCTCATGAGATCTGATGGTTTTATAAGAGGCTTTTCCACCCTTCACTCTGCACTTCTCTCTCCTGCCACCATGTGAAGGACATGTTTGCTTCCCCTGCCACCATGATTGTAAGTTTCCTGAGGCCTCCCCAGCCATCTGGAACTGTGAGTCAATTAAACCTCTTTCCTTTATAAATTACCCAGTCTCGGGCAGTTCTTTATAGTAGCAAAAAAAAAAATAGACTAATACATCCTCGCATCACAGGCCCAGAGGCCTAGGAGGGAAAAATGATTTCCTGGGCCAGGTCCAGGGCCCCACTGCCTTGTGCAGCCTCAGGACATGGCCCCCTGCGTCCCAGCCACTCTAGCTCCTGCTGTGGCTGAAAGGGGTCAACGTATGGCTTGGACCATTGCTTCAGAGGGTGCAAGCCCCAAGTCTCAGCAGCTTCCACATGGTGTTGGGCCTGTGGGTGCACAGAATTCAACAGTTGAGCTTTAGCAGCTTCTGCCTAGATTTTAGAGAATGTCTGGAAACACCTGGATGTCCAGACAGAAGTCTGCTGCAGGGACAGAGGCCTCATGGAGAATCTCCTCTAGGGCACTGTGTAAGGAAAATGTGGGGTTGGAGCCCCCACACAGAGTCTCCACTGGGGCACTGCCTAGTGGAACTGTGAGAAGAGGGCCACCATCCTCCAGACTCCAGAAAGGTAGATCCACCAAGAGCTTGCACTGTGTGCCTGGAAAAGCCACAGTCACTCAATGCCAGCCTATGAGAGCAGCCATGGGGGCTGAACCCTGCAAAGCCACAGGGGTAGAACTGCCCAAGGCTGTTGGAGGCCACCTCTTGCATCAGCGTGCCCTGGATGTAAGACATGGAGTCAGAAGAGATTATTTTGGAGTTTTAATATTTAATGACTGCTTCACTGGATTTAAGACTTGCATGGGGCCTGTAGCCCCTTTTTTGGGCCAATTTCTCCCATTTGGAAAGGGAGCATTTATCTAATGCCTGTACCACATTGCATCTTGGAAGTCACTAACTTGTTTTTTATTTTACAGGCTCATAGGCAGAAGGGACTTCCCTGTCTCAGATAAGACTTTGGACTTAGACTTTTGGATTAATGTTGGAATTAGTTAAAATTTTGGGGGACTATTGGGAAGGCATCCTTCGTTTTGAAATGTAAAAAGGACATGAGATTCAGCAGGGGGCAGGGGCAGAACGATATGGTTTGGCTCTGTGCCCCCAACCGAGTCTCATCTCAAATTGTAATTGCTACAATTCCCACATGTTGAGGGAGGGACATGGTGGGAAGTGATTGAATCATGGGGGTGGTTTCCCCCATGATGTTCTTGTGATAGTGAGCTGTCACGAGATCTGGTGGTTTTATTAGTGTTTGACAGTTCCTCCTTCACAGTCGCTCTCTGTCTCCTGCCACCACGTAAGACATGCCCACCTCCCCTTCATCTTGCACCATGATTGTAAGTTTCCTGAGGTTTCCCCAGCCATGTGGAACTATGAATCAATTAAACCTCTTTCCTTTACAAATTACCCAATTACCCAGTCTCAGAAAAATTCTTTATAGCAGTGTGAAAATGGACTAATGCACTTATCTTCTTCAAGTCCCAGGGTTTTTTATAGAGGGTTTTCTCAATAGCAGCACTATTGACATTTTAGGCCAGATAATTTTTTGTTGCAGGATGCTGCCTTGTGCATTGTAGAATGTTTGGCATCTCTACCTACTAGATACCAGTAGCACTTTCTCCCAGTCATTAAAAACCAAAAATGTCTCTACCCATTTCACACTGTACTAGGATAAATCACCCCTAGTGAGAACCACTCCTTTAGGTGTCAAATTATGGATAACAGAACCCATTTCAAGGTAGTCGGCAGAATACTACCCTCTGAAGATGTTCACATCCTAATCCCCAGGACCTGTGAGTATGTTACCTTACGTGGTAAAGGGAAATTAAGGTTGCACTGGTGACCCTGAATTCAAAGATTATTCTAGATTATTTGGGTAGATCCAATGTAATCACTAGGGTCCTTAAAAGTGAAAGAGTGAAGCAGAAGAAGTTGGAATGATGTGATGTGAAAAGGACTTGAATTATTTTTTCAGGGTTTAAAGATGGATGAAGTGGTCCATGAGTCACAGACTGCGGACAGCCTCTAGAAGCTAGAAAAGAGAAGGAAACAGATCCTACCAAGGAAAGAACACAGTCTTGTTGACCCCTTGATTCTAGCTCAGTGATACTCATGTCAAACTTCTGACTTACATAACTGTAAGATAATAAATGTGTTTTAAGCCACCAAGGTTGTGGTAACTTGTTATAGCAGCAATAGAAAACTAATACAATAGGGCTACTGTGAGAATTTTGAGCTAATGCACATAATTTATTGTCATCTGGAAATAGTAACTGATTAATTAAATTTTAGTGATTTTGAAGATCATCTTAGCAAAAAGACTGGGTCATAAGGCAGTAATCTACAAGTTTTAATGGTGTTCTAAGACTTTTAAGTGGATTAATGGATTTTATGCAGTATGCTATCTAGAAATGCCACTTGTTCAAGTGTAACAAGAAATCCCTCACTGTGCCTTGGCATTCATGCTCCTGCTGGCATGTTTCACCTCACAATTCTGTACTCCATGTTCTCAGCTCTCTGTGTCCTTGACTCCGTTCTCCTCTTTGGCCTGCCTTCTTGTGGTCATTGCTCTAGACATGCAAATTTGGGTCTGGTCCTTGGAGCTTTCTCCTGAATGTTTTTTTCCTTTCTTTTCTTTTCTTTTTTTTTTTTCTTTTGTTTTTTTTTGTTTTCGTCTTCTGGCTCCTTGCAAAGCAGCTGTGATTGAGCAGGTAAGTCTTATCATGAACCCACTGTATCCACACAAGTTATTACCAAACCCATTGTATCCACACAAGTTGTTCTACACACTGATACTGGTAGCACTTTCTCCCAGCCATAAAAAAACCAAAAATATCTGTACACAGTGCACATTTGAGTAAATCACCCCTAGCTGAGAATCAGTCCCTACCAGTCAGTCTCATTTCTGGGGTGAAGATAGGACAACTGGGGTAGCTTTGTTTCAGGTATTTTGATGCTGTCGTTTGGTGCCATTACATTTAGGATCATTATGTCTACCCTGTGATTGATCCTTTTACTGTTGTAAAATATTCCTCTTTGTTGCTAGTAATTTTCTTTTCGCTGAAGACTAATTTATCTGATATTAATATAGTCGCTACTGCTTTTTAAAATGAATTCTTGCATGATATAGCTTTTTTCATCCTTTTTCCTTCAACCTACCTATATCATTGTATTTGAAGTGACTTTCTTTAAGAAAGCATATAGTTGGATCATGTTTTTTCATCCACTCTGCCAATTTCTGTCTATTAACTGATGCAATTAAACCATTTACATTTGAAGTAATTATTGATATGTTAGGGCTGAAATCTACCATTTTATTATTTTTAGTTTTAGTTTTCTTATTTATCATTTCTTTGTTTCCTTTTTCTTACCTTTCTGTATGCTATTTCAATATTTTTAGCTTCTTATTTTGATTTACATATAGTCATTTGTAGTATATTGCTTTGTATAGTTTTCTTAGTTGTTGCTCTAGGTATTATTACAATACACACAAGTAATTTATCATAATCTATTAATATCAACTTTTTACCATTTTGAATGAAGTATAGAAAATGGACTTCCTTTTAGACACATATACTCACCATTTAAATAGAGTTACCTTTAAATATTGTTGTCCTGAGTGCCACAATTTATTGTGTACCACATCAGATGATGCTACACTTTTTTCATCAACTATAAAATATTATTTAAGAAGTGCATGAAGCATAAGGATAACATATAGATTGACAGAGTTCAGAAATAAACCTTGACAATTATGGTCAACTGAATTTTAACAAGGATGCCAAGACATTTCAATGGGGGAAAAATAGTCTTCTCAACAAATGGTGTTGGGACCACTGGATATCTGTATGCAAAAGAATGAAGCTGGAACCCCTACCTCACACCACATACAAAAATTAACATTTCTCCCAAAAAGATATACAAATGGCCAACATGCACAGGGAAAGATGCTCAACATTATCAGTCATTAGAAAAGTACAAATCAAAGCCACATGAGATACCACTTTATATCTACTAGGATGGCTATAATAAAAAAGTCAGATAAAATCAGCGTTGTTAAGGATACACAAAAATTGGAACCCTTGTTCACTGCTGTGGGAATGTAAAATAATTCAGCCACTTTAAAAAATATTTAGAGTTACCAGACAAACCATGAATTCCATTTCTAGGTATCTATGGAAGAGAATTAAAAACATATGTCTTTACAAAAACTTGTACATGAATGTTCATAACTGCACTACGCGTGAAAGCCTCAAAGTGGAAATACTCAAATATCCATCAACTGAAGAATGAATAAAGATGGGGCCTAACTATAATCTCTAGAAAGAAAAAGTTTTGTAATGGGATGGTCAGTAGAAAAAGCCACAGTCCCTGTTCCTACAGCTGTTTCAAAGGCCGTAACTGATATACTTCCTCTTCCTCCTCTCCATAACCCATTTTCTATTTTCTCCATCCTTGACTAGCATTTCAGTCTCTCTGGATTCCTTGCTTGATGGAACGACCTACACTGTCACCTCTAGACTGAGGCTTTGGTTGCCTTCCCCTCATCAGGCGATTTTTACTGCATTCACCTGTTTGTTTTTATGTACTTGGAATAGTAGCACTAAGGGATGTTCCAATGAGTCCTTTGATTTGCAGGCTCTTCCCTGACCCACAAAGTAGTAGCAACCTGATTTCTTCCTTATAATCAGTGCCAGTTGGCCCTGCTGATAGAGTAACCCTTTTCACCACCTGTTGGTTCATTAACATGAGGAGTGACCAGACATTAGTTGTAGTTTTGAGTTTAGTGAAACATCATATCCCTAGTGAAAGTATTATCTCCTTCCTGAGAATCAGAACCTTGAATCCAATAGACCACAGAGTTGCAGGGATGGAAAATAAAAATTCTGCAAGTTGGATCATGGGAGTCGTGCAGTGTGGATCCAGTCTTATTTCTACCCCTTGGTTCCTGACCCTGTGCAGTGAACTTGTCAGAAATAGGACCAAATATTGTGCAATTGTTGAATGCATATATAACATCCTGAAGGACTGTGCAGCACCACTGCAGGATGTTGTCTACAAATGGCCATCTTAATAGAACCTTTCCAAAGTTCTATCAGGCTAGTGCACTGGGAAACATAGTATGTGATAGGACCTAGGTCCCATGGACCTGTGCCCACTATCCCATCTTGTTTTGCTGTAAAATGACTCTTTTGGCCTGTGGCAGTGTTACACATGATCCTATGTTGCTAAAGTACATTATAATCCCATGGAGACTGGTGCCATCAAAGGTACTACAGGCAGAGAAGTCACACCCTTATCCAAAGTTAGCATCAAAGATGAATTATACCCTTTCAGGATTGAAAAGATGCAAGATATTCCATTTATCCAAGATGCTAGCTGGCCTCCTTAAGGGATACTGTATTGAGAACACATTTGGTCCCCAGTGCTTCCCAGGTTTGGTATTCAGCAACAGAAATAACTGGGTCAGCCATGGTGAAAGAGAACCTGTGATACTGAGCCCATGCACAACCTCTAACCCCACCACCATGGCTACCCTGTATGTAGCATGCTATTTCCTAGCACTGGAATAGCTAAGAAGAGTTACTCAGTCTGCCTTGTTGTTGAATCTCTCCTCTACAGTTGGTGTTTTCTGGTGGGCATTACAGTGAAACACAAAGATCTCCACTCCTTGTGCCCACTCTCTAAAGTCTATCCACACGTATCTTCCCCAGACCTTCTTGTCTCTGATTTTCCATTTCCACTGTTTCTAGGCCCTGAGTAACTTACCAGGCCATTTACCACTATCTATTCCCCTACTGGGGCTGAAGACAACAAATATAGAAAACATGTAGAGCAATTTTCTATAAAAAGAAACAGGGACTAGGGGAATGATTGGAGAGAGAAAAGCAGTCAAGATAGTTTTTCTTTTGAGATAAGAAGACATTAGAGTGTGTCAGTATGCTGATGGAAATAATCCCAATGAAATAGAAACTATGATGTAGTACATGGAGAATTACTGGAGATGGATTTCAGTAGCCTTGAAATGCACTGTAAATGGTAATATATTATTTGAAGCCAAATTATGACTATTTTAATCATTTCTACATAAATTTAACGGGATTATATAAATTAATTATTCAAGTAACATATATTAAGCATCTACTGGGAGCTAAGGGTGTGCTATTTCTAGGGGCATAAAGGTAAATAAGAACTTCTTAAGGAATTTACAATGAGAGAGATGGTTGTGGAAAAAGTTAATTGCAATTCAATGTGAGAAAAGCTATAATAGAAGCCTGGGTAGAGGGATCTTCATTTTGATATCACATACCTCAAATACTCAAATGACTGCTAACATATATAGAACCTAAGTGCAAAAGATACACAACTTGTTCTTTCAGGATTTTAAAATATCTTTTATCTGTTGTTCTTGTACTCACAGGAGAAAATCAAAAGAGAAGCTACTTCTTTTTAATTTGCCCTCTTTTTTTCTTACTGCAAAATGGATAGAGAGATGATGTAAATGTAAATGTGGTTATAAAAAGTTACAATTATGAATAATTGGTACTGCCAGTTACAGATTCTGATGAATTGCTGATATGTAGAATCACTAAGATAACTGACAAAGGAATGTTATAAAATCAGATAATGCTTTCCTAGGAAATTATTAGGGAAAAATAGCATTAGAATAGAGAAAATGAAGCTGATATTTTTGGGCTTTACTGTCTTTTACTGAGCATGCATTATGCATAAAATTGCATGTCATGAGTCAATTTCTAGAAGGTTTACTTTGAAGGGGAAAAGAGTGCAATTCTAAGAAGAACAACGTAAGTCCAAAGCCAAAAAAAATCTGTACATTTTAAAAAGTTGCATTGCATTTCTCATATCTATGCCACTGAGATATAACATCTACAGAGGAAAACATGGATGAGGACCAAACGGAGCTCACTCTTGGCAATAGACAACAATGGCATTTACAAGTAACCAGAGTTGCTTAGAGCCAAACCAAGATCTATCTCCTCCCCCGCATTCAATTAACTTCATTAAACTGCACCCATGTCCTACACAAAATATACTCTTTTTTGCCTTAAGAGATTAAAATAATTTTTCTAATTTTTAAACTTTATTAGATATAAATTATTTTTATTCTCATATAAATTATATTAATATATAAT
>NW_012106709.1:1845919-1847234 GCF_000951045.1 Mandrillus leucophaeus
CCCCGCATTCAATTAACTTCATTAAACTGCACCCATGTCCTACACAAAATATACTCTTTTTTGCCTTAAGAGATTAAAATAATTTTTCTAATTTTTAAACTTTATTAGATATAAATTATTTTTATTCTCATATAAATTATATTAATATATAATTAAATAAGTATTGAGCCAAGTTAGATCTCATTGACATGGAGGTGGCCAAGCAAGATGGCTGAATAGAAGCCTCCACCAATCATTCCCACCATGGGAACAACAAATTTTAACAACTATCTGCACTCAGAAAAGCACCTTCATAAGAACCAAAAATCAGATAAGCAATCACAGTACCTGATTTTAACTTCATATTGCTAAAAGATGCACTGAAGAGGGTAGGAAAGATGGTCTTGAATTGCCGATGCACTCCCTCCCCCATGCCCCAGCAGCAGTGGCATAGCACAGAGAGAAAATCTGTGTGCTTGAGGGAGGGAGAGCACAATGGGGGACTTTGCGCTGAACTCAGTGCTACCTGTGGCAGAGGAAAGCAAAACTGTGCTGAATTCAGCCGGCACTCACCCATGGAGGGAGCATTTTGACCAGAACTAAGCAGAGGAAAAGTGCCCATCCCAGCAGTCAGAACTTGTGTTTCTGGGCAAGCCTTGCCACCATGAGCTAAACGGCTCTGGGGTTCTAAGTGAACTTGGAAAGGCAGTCTAGGACACAAGGACTTCAAGTCTTTAGACAACTAAGTGCTAGGCTGGGCTTAGAGCCAATGGACTGGGGTGGCACATGACCTAGTGAGATATCAGACAGTTTGGCTAGGGAGTGCTTGTGCTACCCCTCCCCGAATACTAGTCAGTGCAGCTTGCAACAATGAAAGTGACACCTTTCTTTTTGCTTGAAGAGAGGAGAGAGAAAACTGAAAAGGAATTTTGTCTTGCATCTTGGATACCAGCTCAGCCACAGTAGAATAGGGCACCAGGCAGAGTCTTGAGGCCCCCATCCCAGGCCCTAGCTCCTGGATGACATTTCTAGACACACCCTGGGAAAGAAGGGAATCACTGCCTTGAAGGGAAGGAACCAGTCCTGGCATCAGGATCCATCAGCTACTGACTAAAGAGACCTTGGGACCTGAATAACTAACAGTGACACCCAGGTAGTACACTGTGAACTTTGGGTGAGATCCTGAGACATGCTGGCTTCAGGTAACAGCTTGGCCACAGGGTGGGAGAGCACCAAGTGGGTTCTTAAGGCCCCTGAGTCCAGCCCTAGGCTCTTAGACAGCATTTCTGGGCCTGCGAGGAGCAAGAAGGGAGCTCACTGCCTTGTAGGATAAGTT
>NW_012106709.1:1848719-1849094 GCF_000951045.1 Mandrillus leucophaeus
CCGCAAAAGGGCAAATCTAAGAAGTATTGATCTTAAAGAGGAGATAGAGAAAGAGATAGGGGTAGAAAGTTTATTCAAAAGGGTAATATTAGAGAGCTTCCCAAACCTAGAGAAAGATATCAATATTCTACTACAAAAAGGTTATAGAACACCAAGCAGATTTAATCCAAAGAAGACTACGTCAGGCGTTTAATAATCAAACTCCCCAAAGTCAAGGACAACAAAAGGGGCTGGGTGCGGTGGCCCATGCCTATAATCCCAGAACTTTGGGAGCCAAGGTAGGTGGGTCACTTGAGGCTAGGAGTTTGAGACCAGTCTGGCCAACATAGCAAAACCCTGTCTCTACTAAAAATACAAAAAACTTGTCAGGCATCA
>NW_012106709.1:1849144-1850093 GCF_000951045.1 Mandrillus leucophaeus
CCGCAAAAGGGCAAATCTAAGAAGTATTGATCTTAAAGAGGAGATAGAGAAAGAGATAGGGGTAGAAAGTTTATTCAAAAGGGTAATATTAGAGAACTTCCCAAACCTAGAGAAAGATATCAATATTCTACTACAAAAAGGTTATAGAACACCAAGCAGATTTAATCCAAAGAAGACTACGTCAGGCATTTAATAATCAAACTCCCCAAAGTCAAGGACAACAAAAGGGGCTGGGTGCGGTGGCCCATGCCTATAATCCCAGAACTTTGGGAGCCAAGGCAGGTGGGTCACTTGAGGCTAGGAGTTTGAGACCAGTCTGGCCAACATAGCAAAACCCTGTCTCTACTAAAAATACAAAAAACTTGTCAGGCATGTGGTGTGTGCCTGTGGTCCCAGCTACCTGGGAGGCTGAGGCATGAGAATTGCTTGAGCCCGGGAGGTAGAGGTTGCTGTGAGCCAATATCATGCCACTGCACTTCAGCCTGGGCAACAGAGCAAGACTTTCTGGGGGAAAAAAAAAAGGAATAAAGAAAGGATCCTAAAAGCAGCAAGAGAAAAGAAACGAATGATACAAAATGGAGCTCTAATAATTCTGACAGCAGACTTCAGGGAAAACCCTACAGGCCAAGAGAGAGTGGCATGACATATTTAAAGTGTTGAAGGAAGAAAACTTTCACCCTAAAATAGTATATCTAGTGAAATTATCCTTCAAACATGAAAAAGAAAGATAAAGACTTTCCCAGACAAAAGCTGAGGAATTTCATCAATGCCAGACCTGTCCTACATGAAATGCTAAAGGGAGTTCCTCTATCTGAAAGAAAGGAACATTAATGAGCAATAAAAAATCATCTGAAGGCTCAAAACTCACTGGAAATAGTAAGCACACAGAAAAACAAGGAATATTATAACACAGTAATTGTGTGCAAACTACTCATATATATAAAATATA
>NW_012106709.1:1850743-1853207 GCF_000951045.1 Mandrillus leucophaeus
CAGTGTTAAGTTTTCATCAGTTAAAAATAATGGGTTATAAGGTATTATTTGCAAGCCTCATGGTAAACTCAAATTTAAAAACATACAATGGATACACAAAAAATAAAAGCAAGAAATTAAATTACATTGCCAGAGAAAATCACTTTCACTAAGAGGAAAACAAGAAAGATGACTACAAAATAACCAGAAAACAAATATCAAAATGGCACAAGTAAGTCCTTACTTACCAATAATTACATTAAATGTAAATGGGCTAAACTCTACAATCAAAAGATATAAAGTGGCTGAATTAATTAAAAAAAAAAAAACAACGAGACCCAGTGATCTGATGTATATAAGAAACACACTTTATCTACAAAGATACATATAGGTTGAAAATAAAGGGGTGGAAAAAGATATTCTTTGCTAATGGAAACCAAAAAAGAGCAGGATACTTATATCAAACAAAATAGATTTCAAGACAAAAACTGTAAGAAGAGACAAAGAAGGTCATTATATAATGATAAAGGGGTTAATTCTGTAAGAGGGTATAACAATTATAAATATATGCACACAACACTGGAGCTGCCGGATATACATAGAACTAAAGAGAGAAATAGGTCCCAATACAATAGTAGCTGGAGACTTCAACACCCCACTTTCAGCATTGGGCAGATTATCCAGACAGAAAATCAACAAAGAAACATTAGATTTAATCTATACCATAGAACAAATGGACCTAATAGATATTTACAGAACATTTTACCCAATGGCTGCAGAATACACATTCTTCTCCTCAGCACATGGATCATTCTCAAGGACAGACCATATACGTTAGGTCACAAAACAAGCCTTAAAACATTAAAAACAAACAAACAAACAAAAAACCCTGAAATAGTATCAAGTATCTTCTCTAACCACAACTGAATAAAACTAGAAATCAGTAACAAGAATAATTTAGGAAACTATACAAACACATGGAAATTAAACAATATGCTCCTGAATGACCAGTGGGTCAATGAAGAAATTAAGAAAGAAATTGAAAAATGTCTTGAAACAAAAGATAATGAAAACACAACATACCAAATCTATGTGATACAGCAAAGGCAGTACTAAGAGGGCAGTTTGTATCTAAAAGTGCCTATATCAAAAGTGCCTATATCAAAAAAGAAGAAAAATTTCAAATAAGTAACCTGATGATGATCTTAAAGAACTAGAAAAACAAGAACAACCCAAACCCAAAATTAGTAGAAGAAAAGAAATAATAAAGATCAGAGCATAAATAAATAAAATTGAAATGAAGAAGGCAATGCAAAAATCAAGGAAACAAAAAATTGGTTATTTGAATAAATAAACAAAATTGACCAAATGTTAACCAGACTAAATAAAAAAGAGAGAAAACTCAGATAATATCAGAGATGAAAAATGAAACATTACAATGGATACCACAAAAATTCAAAGGATCATTAGTAGCTATTATGAGCAACTATGTGCCAATAACTTGGAAAATCTAGAGGAAATGAATACATTTCTAGACATATATGACCTATCAAAATTGAACCATGAAGAAAACCAAAATCTGATCAGATCAGTAATGAGTAATGAGATTGAAGCCATAATAAAAATCTTCTAGTAAAGGAAAGCTTGAGACTTAATGGCATCATTTCTGAATTCTACCAAACATTTAAAGAATACCAATTCTACTCAAATTATTTTAAAAAATAGAGGATGAAGGAATACTTCTAAACTCATTATGTGAGGCCAGTATTATGCTGATACCAATACCAGACAAAGACAAATCTAAAAAAGAAAATTATAGTCCAGTATCTCTGATGAATATCGATGCAAAAATCCTCAACAAAATACTAGCAAACTGAATTTAACAATGCATTAAAAAGATGATTCATCATGATCAAGTGAGACTTATCCCAGAGATGCAAGGATGGTTCAATATACACAAATCAATAAATGTGATACACCATATCAACAGAATGAAGGACAAAAAAACCATATAATCATTTTAATTGATACTGAAAAGACATTTGATAAAATTCAACATCACTTCTTGATAAAAACTCTTAAAAATCTGGGTTTGGAAGGAACATTCCTCAACATAATCATAGCTATATGTAACAGACACAGCTAGTATCATATTGAATGGAGAAAACCTGAAAGCCTTTCCTCTAAGATCTGGAACATGAGAAGGATGCCCACTTTCACCACTGTTATTCAACATAGTACTGGAGGTCCTGGCTGGAGCATTCAACAAAGAGAAAGAAATAAAGAGCATCCAAATTTGAAAAGAAGAAGTTAAATTATTTTTGTTTGCAGATGATACAATCTTATATTGGAAAAACCTAAAGACTCCACCAAAAAACTACTAGAACTGAAAAACAAATTCAGTAAAGTTGCAGAATACAAAAATCAACATACAAAACCCAGCAGTGTTTCTATATGCCAACAGTGAACTACCTGAAAAAAAAAA
>NW_012106709.1:1853257-1854422 GCF_000951045.1 Mandrillus leucophaeus
TTTCCTCTAAGATCTGGAACATGAGAAGGATGCCCACTTTCACCACTGTTATTCAACATAGTACTGGAGGTCCTGGCTGGAACATTCAACAAAGAGAAAGAAATAAAGAGCATCCAAATTTGAAAAGAAGAAGTTAAATTATTTTTGTTTGCAGATGATACAATCTTATATTGGAAAAACCTAAAGACTCCACCAAAAAACTACTAGAACTGAAAAACAAATTCAGTAAAGTTGCAGAATACAAAAATCAACATACAAAACCCAGCAGTGTTTCTATATGCCAACAGTGAACTACCTGAAAAAAAAAAATGTAGTCCTATTTACAATATCCACAAGTAAAATTAAATACCTAGGAATTAAACAAGTGAGACAAAAAACTCTATAATGAAAGCTATAAAACACTAAAGAAAGGAATTGAAGAGAACACCAAAAAATGGAAAGCAATGTCATCTTTGTGGATTGGAAGAATCAATATTGTTAAAATGTCCACGTGACCCAAAGCAATCTACAGATTCAACGCAACCCCTATCAAAATACTAATGACATTCCTCACAGAGATAGAAAAAACAATCCTAAAATTTATATAGAAGAACAAAAGATGCAAAATAGCCAAAGCTATTTTGACCAAAAAGAATATAAATACAGAAATCACATTGCCTGACTTCAAATTATACTACAGAGCTATAGTAACCAAAACAGTACGATATTGACATAAAAACAGACAAGTAGATCAATGGAATAGAATAGAGAACCCAGAAACAAATATATATATCTACAGTGAACTCATTTTTAATAAAAGTGCCAAGAACACATATTGGGAGAATATCAGTCTCTTCATTAAATTGTGCTGGGAAAACTGAATATCCATATGCAGAAGAATGAATTTAGACCCCTATCTCTCATCACATACAAAAATAAAATCAAAATGGATTAAGGCTTTAAATTGAAGACCTCAATCATGAAACTACTACAAGAAAACACAGGGTAAACTCTCTGGGACATTGGTCTAGGCAAAGGTTTCTTGAGTAATACCCCACAAGCACAGGCAACCAAACCAAAAATGGACAAATAGAATCACATCAAGTTAAAAAGCTTCTGCACACAAAGGAAACAATCAACAAAGTGAAGAGACAACCCACAGAATGGGAGAAGATATTTGAAACTA
>NW_012106709.1:1859477-1872332 GCF_000951045.1 Mandrillus leucophaeus
CATTTCTCAAAAGGAGGCATACAAATGGCAAACAGGCATATGAAAAGATGCTGAAAATCATTGATTATCAGAGAAATGCAAATCAAAACCACAATGAGATATCATCTCACCCCAGTTAAAATGGCTTATATCCAAAAGACAGGCAATAACAAACGGTGGCCAGAATGTGGAGAACAGAGAATCCTCATACACTGTTGGTGGGAGAGTAAATTAGTACAATCACTTCAAAGAACAGTTTGGAGGTTCCTCAAGAAATTAAACATAGAGCTACCATACAACCCAGAATCTCACTGCTGGGTCTGTACTCAAAATGAAGGAAATCAGTATATCAAAGAGATACCTGGGCTCTCACGTTTGTTTCAGCACTTTTCACAATAGCCAAGGTTTGGAAGCAACCTAAATGTCCATGAAGAGATGAATGGAAAAGAAAATTGGTACATATACACAATGAAGTACCATTCAGCCATTAAAAAGAATGCAATCCTGTCATTTGCAACAACATGGATTGAACTGGAGGTCATTATGTTAAGTGAAATCAGCCAGGCACAGACAGACAAACATTGCATGTTCTCACCTATTTTGGGGAGCTAAAAATGAAAACAATTGAATCCCCGGAGCTAGAGAGTAGAAGAATGGTTACCAGAGGCTAGGAAAGGTATTGGAGGTGGGCTGCGAGGAAGCGGGGATGGTTAATGGGTACAGAAAAATAGAAAGAATGAGTAGGACCGAATGTTTTTTTCCTTTGAGATGGAGTCTCACTCTGTTGCCCAGGCTGGAGTGCAGTGGCACGATCTCAGCTTACTGCAACATCCACCTCCCGAGTTCAAGTGATTCTCCTGACTCAGCCTCCCGAGTAGCAGAATTACTGGCACCTGCCACCACACTCAGCTAATTTTTGTATTTTCAGTAGAGATGAGGTTTCTCCATGTTGACCAGTCTAGTCTCAAACTCCTGACCTCAGGTGATCCACTTACCTCGGCCTCCCAAAGTGCTGGGATTACAGGCGTGAGCCACTGTGCCTGGTCAGGACCTAGTATTTGATAGCACAACAGGGTAACTATAGTCAATAATAATTTAGTCATACATTTAAAAATAACTAAAAGAATATAATTGGATGTTTGTAACAGAAAGTATAAATGTTTGAGGGGATGGATATCCCATTTTTAACCATGATGTAATTATTACATATTGCATGCTTGTATCAAAAGTATCTCATGTACCCTATAAATATATATGTCTATTATGTACCCACAAAAATTAAAAAATTTTTAAAAAATTGGAGAACTCTTCTTCCTTATCAGTTCATTAATGCTTTTACAAAGATGTTTTATCTTTTATCCAGGACTGTCCACTGTTTTCAGCATACAGCCACCATATTATCAGAAATGGAATTTTGC
The DNA here is from genome assembly GCF_000951045.1 of Mandrillus leucophaeus. Lineage (NCBI taxonomy): Eukaryota > Metazoa > Chordata > Mammalia > Primates > Cercopithecidae > Mandrillus > Mandrillus leucophaeus. The sequence goes on from NW_012106709.1 coordinate 1,860,875, forward strand.
TGTCATTTTTTATGACAAATGAGGATTTTTATCTCTCTTACACTCTTTTTCTCTCCTCCCTTCATCCTCTTGATATTATATAGCATATTTTTGCCTGTTCTATATCCAGTGTTTCCTGTTTTGACTATGAAAATATTATTCAATGTAGAACCAAAAAATGTACTGTGATTACCTTTCCTTTCCCATTTTTCCGCAGTTGTTAGAACTTTTCTTAATTTTCTTAGTTTTCTTTGAATACATGGTGTTAAACGAAGCTAAATTTGGCCTAAGGATGCCTCCATACTCTAGTCCTTATGTAATGAACTGCAACCTAGTTTATTACTTAAACTAACTGAAAGTCTAACTTAGGAGTATACTCTTGTGACAAACAGCTGTCTCAGTCAATTACAGCAGCTGAGCTTCAATAATCAATTACAGCAGCTGAGCTTCAATCATCAATTACAGCAGCTGAGCTTCAATCATCAATTACAGCAGCTGAGCTTCAATCACTGGTGGTTAAAAAGGCCAAGCATGGCCGGGCTTGGTGACTCATGCCTATAATCCCAGCACTTTGGGAGGCTGAGGTGGGCAGATCACTTGAGACCAGGAGTTTGAGGCCAGCCTGGCCAACATGGTGGAAACCTATCTTTACTAAAAATATAAAAATTAGCTAGGCATGGTGGCACGCACCTATATTCCCAGCTACTTGGGGACTGAGGCACAAGAATTGCTTGAACCAAGGAGGTGGAGGTTGCAGTGAGCTGAGATTGCACCACTGCACTCCAGCCTGGGTGACAGGGCAAGACTCCATCTCAAAAAAAAAACAGAGTCTTTTTTGACAGAGTCTCACTCTGTCGCCCAGGCTGGAGTGCAGTGGCACTATCTCGGCTCACTGCAACCTCTGCGTCCGGGGTTCAAGCGATTCTCCTTCCTGAGCCTCCTGAGTAGTTGGGATTATAGGTCCAGGCCACCATGCCCGGCTAACTTTTGTATTTTTAGTAAAGACAGGGTTTCACGATGTTGGTCAGGCTGGTCTCGAACTCCTGCCCTTGTGATCTGCCCGCCTCAGCCTCCCAAAGTTCTGGGATTACAGGTGTGAGCCACCAAGCCCAGCCAGGTTTTCCTTTTAACAATGGCCACTCTGTGGTTGATTTTACTACTCCGTACTTATCCTAAATATCTTGATTGACAAATAGAAATGCTGGATACAAATTATTTACCTAAAGAGTTTTGAATGCATTTATCTATTGTCTCCTTGGTTTTAACGTTGCTATGGAAAAGCTTAATGTCATTCTGATTCCCAGTCTTTTGTGTATTTCTGCTTTTCCTCTCTGGAGGGTTTTAGAATCCTTTTTTCTCCTAAACTTTGATAAAATGAACTTGATATGTGTATTTTTTTCAAAAATCTATTTTACTAGGCATGTAGTCACTAATATCTAGAAATTCCTGTTCTTCAGTATTGGACAATTTTTTTGAAGTATTTGATAACTTTTCCCCTTTTATTTTCCTCTTTTCCTTCTAGAAACCTTATTAGTTAGATGTCAATCTTTTAGGGCTAGTACTCTAATACTTTCATGTTTTATGTTCAATCTTTGTCTTGTTTTACTTTTGGTGAGATTTGTTTCATTTTTTTTCTCACCCTTCTGTTGAATTTTTAAAATTATTTTGATATTTTTATTTCTAAGAGTATTTTCGGGCCAGGCACAGTGGCTCTCCCCTGCAGTTCCAGCACTCTGGGAGGACAAGGCGGCAGATCACGAGGTCATGAGTTTGAGACAAACCTAGTCAACAAGGGGAAACCCTGTCTCTACTAAAAATACAAAAACCCGCTGGGCGTGGTGGCAGGTGCCTGTAACCCCAGCTACCCAGGCGGCTGAGGCAGGAGAATCGCTTGAACCCAGGAGGCAGAGGTTGCAGCGAACTGAGATGGCTCCACTGCACTCCAGCCTGGGTGACAGAGCAAGACTCTGTCTCCAGAAAACACAAATAAATAAATAAATAAATAAATAAGTAAATAAATGAGTATTTTATTTTTCTCTGTTTCTATTGCATAGAATACAGTTTTTGTTTCAATATGCAAAATATTTTTTAATTTGTCTGAGGATATTAATTACAGTTTATTTTGTTTTGGTCTCTGTCTTTTGTGTCACAGACTATGCTCAAACAACTGATGATATGCTGTAAAGCTACTAGAAACTCCCTGTGGAGGGCTGGCATACTAATGAGCTTTATGGTAGGATGGTGGTTCTCAACGAAAGGTAATTTTGTGCCTGGTGTCTGCACCCCAGGCATCTTTGACTGTCATTACTGGGCAAAGAATACTACTGGTATCTAATGGGCAGAGGTCAAGGATGCCGCTAAACATCCCACAAGGCACAGGAGAGCCCCCAACAGCAAAGAATTATCTGGTCCAAAACATCAACAGTGCTCAGGCTGAGAAATTCTGCTGTAGAGGGGTGGCCAGCCTGCTTTCTCACTGTGGATCTCATATGTCAATAGCTAAAAGACTTTGGTGTGTGTGGTCAGTTTCGAATCTTTCAGTCCCCTGCTGGAAAATATAAAGTTGGCCACTCATGTTTTGAGCTGGACAGAGGAAGGAGGCTGGCAGGGTTCTTGAGCTTCAGTATTCAGGCTTTCACCTAAAATCCTGTTTTCACTCTAGCACTTCATGCCTCCGTTCTCTTTGTTAATATCCTCTCTGGTTCAAATTTTTCCAGAGGGGTGGTCACCAGGCTAAGAGAAATGGGAATGAGGATATGAGACTCAATTTTTCCTTTTACAGATTTTGAAATAATCTCATGGTTATCGATATCTACTTACCCTTACTTTTTACAGTGCTGATGTCTCCACTTTCTGAGCCACTCTGGGATCCTATGGGTTGATCGGCTTGCTTCTGGCTGCCATCACCTCTGCAGGCACTTAGATTTGACCTACCTCTGTTCTGCTAAGTCATTTACCATTCCTCCATCCAATTTCCCCCCCAAGATAGTGTGGTTTGGGGGTTACAGATGTTTCCTAAATTCATCAGAGATGGAATGTAAGTTTCTGTTTCTTGTTCTTCTTGTGAGAAGAAGGAATTGGAAATATCTTTAAAAGGAAGCAATTGTGACTTCTATGCCAAATTGCAGAAACTGAATCATATTTCGCTGTATAGATAGGCCACTTTTAGTTTATCCATTTATCAGCTTATGGACATTTGGATCATTTCCACTTTTTGGGCTACAATCAATAATGCTGCTATGAACATTCATGTCAGAGTTTCATGCAGACATGCTTTCAATTCTCTTGGGTATCTATGTAGAAGCTGAACAGTTGGGCCATATGGTAATTCTGTTTAAACATTAAGGAATTGTCAGACTGTTTTCCAAAGTGGTTGCACTATTTTACATTCCCACTACCAGTGTACAGAGATTTCAATTTTTCCACATCCTTGCCAACACTTGCTACCTGTATTTTTTTTTATTATAGCCATCCTAGTGACTATGAAATGGTATCATATTGTGACTGTGACTTGCATTTCCCTGATGGCTAAGGATATAGAGTATGTTTTCATGTGAGAATGGTCAAAACAACAACTGACATGAGAGAATGGTCATATAACAACTGACAAAAGTACAATTGAAAAATATTTCATTGTGTCCCAATTTTGTATATCACATATGTATGAGTTTTTAAGATATACATTTTATGTATTAAAAGAGAAAAAACAGAAAGAAAATAAGCAAAGTCTTAACAATTAATCTCTTACTTCTTTTACACATTTTCTTTACCGTATATGTATTAATATAATGAAAAATAAAATGAAAATGAAATACACTCCTTTAGTATGTGCAAACTTTCAGCATCTGTGTACTGACACACCCTCCCAGAAGACTACAGCAGCATTGGGAAAATGGCAATGTTTGGGCAAAGTTTACACAATTCACTTACGTTCTGGTAGAAGAACCAATACATTGTAATTACATTAGTTATAATAACTGGTATATTTGTATGAATTAAATAGTGGAGACCCGTATTTGGTCTACTTTTGGCACTAGGTAAGCATAATTATACCGCATATCCTTTCCACACTTGTCATCCTCAGTCTTGTGCCTGTCATGATGGTGGTGATCACCATGACAATGGTAGGCATCCCTGAGTATTTACAATGTACTAGATTCTTCTCTTATTATTTAAGAGGAATCTTTGCAATCTGATGAGGTAGAGACTGTTATTATATTTATTTCATACATGAGGAAATTGAGGCAACTTGCCTGTTTAAACTAGAATTGTGTCTAGAAACCAGTAACAGAAAACCTGAGGAACATAGGCTTAAACATTTAGGATTGGCATTTCTTACGCCACACAGCTCAAGGCCACAGAGCTGGTATATGGTGCAGATTTGTGCTCTTAACCTCTCTAGTGATCTGCCTGCAGGTATTCAGAGGTTTTATTTAGAGTGTATTAATGGGTTGGTGTAACATTTTGTCATAAGTATGGCTTTTAGAATTGGGGTCACAGAGCCCCATGGAGAATTTGAGAGGAATTCATGATCCAAGGGATGACATTCAGAGGGTTTGAGAGCTGTGGTCTGAGAAACATCTAAAAAGAATGCATACTCAATCATGCAATAAAGGGATTAGTTTAATTCCACCAGGGTTAAGAAGGGAGGGAAAAGGTGGTTTGTAGAATTCCATCCACCAAAATCAAGCTATAACTGCGAAAAAAATAAGGTGAAGGTGAAACAAACCCAGGGAATAGGTGTTATAAAACTGAGCCCATCTGAAGAATGTAGTCTTAAATTGTTTCTCGCCACAGCTGTTCCCTTTGTAAGCATGTATGCTTAGGGCTTCCATCCTGCCTTGAATATGTAATTGATAATCAACCATCTCGTGGTCATAGTCACGGTCAGCACAATTTTATTAATTGCCGGATGTTACAACTCCACCTCTGTCCAGAATGGTGTCTTCTCAACTACATGGAGTTTTAGATAAATTTAAGTATAATAAAATAACCAACCCACAAATAATATTTTTGTGTAAAGTTCAAGAATAGGTAAGCATTGGGAGTAATCTCCTCTACTTGTTATTTAAAGTATAATCCTTAAGGAGAAGCTGACAGATTACCTCTGTGATTTTGGTGTTGCCTACATTACTAATTTCAGACATAATTCTAAGTTGATAGGCATAAGAATTTGGCTAATATTATGAATAGTTTTTAATAATGGGGATATTTTCTTTTTTTCTTCTAAGTTTATTTTATTATACTTTAAGTTCTGGGATACAAGTGCAGAACGTGCAGGTTTGTTACATAGATACACATGTGCTACGGTGGTTTGCTGCACCCATCAACCCCTCATCTAGGTTTTAAGCTATATATGCATTAGGTATTTGTCCTAATGCTCTCCTTCCCTTTTCTTCCCAACCCTGATAGGCCCCAGTGTGTGATGTTCCCCTCCCTGTGTTTTCATTGTTCAGCTCCCATTTATGAGTGAGAACATAGTGTTTGGTTTTCTGTTCCTGTGTTAGTTTGCTGAGAATGATGGTTTCCAGCTTCATCCATGTCCCTGCAAAGGACATGAACTCATTCTTTTTTATGACTGCATAGTATTCCATGGTGTATATATGCCACGTTTTCTTTATCCAGTCTATCATTGATGGGTATTTGGATTGGTTCCAAGTCTTTGCTATTGTAAATAGTGCTGCAATAAACACACGTGTGCATGTGTCTTTATAGTAGAATGATTTATAATCCTTTGGCTATATACCCAGTAATAGGATTGCTGGGTCAAATGGTATTTCTGGTTCTAGATCCTTGAGGAATCACCACACTGTCTTCCACAATGGTTGAACTAACAAGGGAGATATTTTCTGAGAAATGCATTGTTAGGTGATGTCATCATTGTGCGAACATCATCGAGTGTACTTACACAAACCTAGATGGCAGAGCCTACTACACACCTAGGCTAGATGGTATGGCCTGTTGCTCCTAGGCTACAAGCCTGTATAGCACGTTACTGTACTGGATACTGGAGGCAATTATGACACAATGGTAAGTATTTGTGTATCTAAACATGTTTAAACATAGAAAAGATACAATTAAAATATGGTATAAAAGATAAACAATGGTACATTTGTATAGGACACTTACCATGAATGGAGCTTGCAGGACTGGAAGTTGTTCTGGGTGAGTCACTGAGTGAGTTGTGAGTGAATGAGAAGGCATAGGATGTTACTGTATACTACTGTGATTCTGTAAATGCTATACACTTGGGCTACCCTACATTTATTTTTAAAAATTTTCCTTCTTCAATAAAAAATTAACTTTAGCTTACTAAAATCTGGCCTTGGATTAGGGCAAACAAAACATGTCCCATTCAGTAACTTTTTTACTTTAAAAACCTTTAAATGTTTTTAACTTTTTATTCTTTTATAATAACACAGCTTAAAACCCAAACACATTGTACAGCTGTAGGAAAACATTTTCTTTCTTTATGTTCTTATTCTTTAAGCTTTTAAAATTAAAACTTATTTTATTTTACTTTTTAAACTTTTTTGTTAAAAACTAAGAAACAAACACACACATTAGCCTAGGTCTACACAGGGTCAGGGTCATCAATATCATGGTCATCTACCTCCACATCTTGTCCCACTGGAAGGTCTTTGGGGGCAATAACACACATAGAACTGTCACCTCCTGTGATACCAACAACTTCTGGATACCTCCTGAAGGACCTGCGCGAGGCTGTTTTACAGTTAAGTTTTTTATTTTTCTAAGTAGAAGGAGCACACTCTAAAATAGCAGTAAAAATATAGTAAATATGTAAATCATTAACAGTTATTTATTATCATTAAGTATTATGTACTGTACAGAATTGTATGTGCTGGACTTTTATAGGACTGGCAGCTCAGTAGGTTTGTTTACCCCAGCATCACCACAAATACATGAGTAATGTGTTGCCTTATGACATTACGATGGCTAGGATAATACTAGGCAATAGGAATTTTTAAACTCCATTTTAATCTTATGGGACAACCACCGTTAGTGTATGTGGTCATTATGTGGTGCATTTATATATCTATATCAATATCTATCTATCTACCTATAGTCTAATTTATTAGATTATAAAATTGTAGTGCTTGTAAGGAATGTTTAGTTTACCCTTTAAGCATCTGAACTCCTAGAAGAGAAACTTAAATATGTGAAATTTGTAAATATAGTTAAAATACTTATGGAAATGACTAATAACTTGAGGAATTAACTAACTTTGTAAATGGGAATGGCTATTAAAAGGAATTTAGCCTGTTTAGCTTAAGTTAATCAGGTATTAATAAAATAATAACTGAAAGTGACTCATATTTTATTAGAATTTCAAATAAAATAAAATGCCTTGTAAATTGCACTTAAAATTTAAGGCAGATGGGTTTTAAATTTTGTAACATTAATAAGTGAATACTAATTGAAAACCAAAGTGACTGTAAATAGTTCTTTCTCTGTACAAAGGCCCCCTTGGACTCTAAAAGGCTGCACATTGACACATTTTTCATTCTGGATGAATAGAGCCTTTATGTAGCAATTCCCTGTTTACTCAGCCTGTAGCACTTGTCTAGACAGGACAATAGGCTGGTTAGTGCCAAATATGAAGGCAGCAGCAGGTTCCAAGAACTTGTGGTGTACTGTGGTTGTTGGACGTGATCTTCCTCTACGATTCCCGCCACTCTATCCCTTGCATAACATTCTTACTTAAAACCATTTTTTTTTCTAACTAAAAAAAAATCTGGCCTTGGGTTAGGGCAAACAAAGCATGTCCCATTCCGCAGGTGTGGTTACTCGTACAATGGAGCCCAACTTGCATTGCTCAGTGGGCTCCATTGTCCCCGCTCTGGGCATACGCTCTTCTGGTGAGAGACTTCAAGACCATCCTCCAGAAAAGGGAGGATTCTATATTTTCATATTTTCTGGCAAATGATTTTAGGTTGTACTGATATCGTTTCTTGTTCAGCAGAACTTCAGTTTATTTATCTTGGCTGTAACAGAGTGTTGGATTGGGAATACACCTGCTGAAGAATCATTCTTTCCACGGTCCTCTACTATTTTCCTTTTTTCGGGTCTAAGTGGATTACCAGTAGAATAATAGCTATGTCCACCAGGATGGGCAGGGCTTGTTGGTTCTTCCTGGCATCTCCCTGTATGAGGCTGCTGGAGGAGGTACTCAGCACTCACTAGTAGGTTTGTGAGTTCAGGATTTGAGGTAGACCTGCCTCTTGGAGTAGCCAGCAGGGGCTCTGCCTCTGATGAAGTCCTGCCTGTTCCTTGGTGATAGTCGCTTCTTAAGAAGTCAGGAGCCCTCTCATGTGCTCCTTCCTATTATAAAATCTCTATTACTTCAGCACAGCTTCCTTTGTCAACTAGTTTTATTTATTTATTTTTGAGACGGAGTCTCACTCTGTCACCAGGCTGGAGTGCAGTGGCGCTATTTCGGCTCACTGCAACCTCTGCCTGCTGGATTCAAGCGATTCTCCTGCCTCAGCCTCCCAAGTAGCTGGGATTACAGGCACGAGCTGCCATGCCGGCTAACTTTTGTATTTTTAGTAGAGACGGGGTTTCACCATATTGGCCACGGTGGTCTCAAACTGCTGACCTCAGGTGATCCTCCCGCCTTGGCCTCCCAAAGTACTGGGATTACAGGGGGGAGCCACCGCGCCTGGCCAACTGGTTTTATTTTAATTCAAAAAGTTTACCTGATGCTCTCAAGAATAACTTCAGTTCCAAAGCCCTCTTGTGACAGGAAGTGACAGAATTCACAACAAAGAGGCGTCCCTGATAGCCAGACAGGCACACGGGGAATGTGTCAATTAGCCCTTTGGCTTCCAGAGATTATTTCTAACCACACAGAGTCCTCAGAGCAGGAAAGATTTGGGATTGCTTTCCAGCCAGGTCGCTGGGCACAGTCTCAGATCCCTGGGCTGTGCCTCCTGTTGTGTTTCCCCAAATGCCTGGCCTGGGGCCCACCCCTGGGCCCTCTCTGGGTTCTGTCAACCTCCTTATGTGGGGCAGAGTGTGGTTGAGTCCCTGCCACTGTCTGGCGTTGGCATAGTACTGAAAGACAGTGCTACTGGCACTGCAGTCTGCTACAGAGCACCTGGGGAGCTTGCGAAAATGCAGGCGCTGACTCCCCCGGTCTTGGCTGGAGGGTGGGGGATGGGGATAGCTGAGAGCCTGGGCTTCTGTTGAGCTCTGGGTGATGCTATGCTGCAGTTCTTGGACCAAAATTTGAATAGAAAAGATTGAAAATGTAGTTTAGGTCTCTTTCAATGTCTCTCCCTCTCTTTCTTTCTCTCCTTCTCCCTCCCCACTCTTCTTTCCTGCCTTTCTTCCTTCACTTTCCTCTTGTTAGTAAGACTCCTGTACCTAATTAAGGTCACATGATTTCTGTCTGTTCGAACTTCAGTTACACTTCAAAAACTCCCCCCTACACTTCCACCAGGATTTAGGAAAAATGATGTGTGTTTTTGGTGGAGATGGGCTGAAAAACCCCACTTTGTCATTCAAATGGCAGCCTTCTAAAATGACCTTTGGTCCAAAAACTTCTGCTCATAGTCCCTGTGGATTATTTATTTATAGTGTATTAAATAAGAATCTAATCCTCTTTACATCACTTGTCTTTACTTTCTTTTGAATAGGTCTCAATATTTAAAAAAAAAAATTCTCTTTAGAAAAAAACAATTTTCCTATAAAATTCTGATGATAATGACCGCAACGGGATCCCAGGATCCCCATCAGTAGTCATCATTTATAATGGAATTTAATGTTCTAAATAGCTTGCCTATTATGCTGGGGTGAGAAAAAATTATTCCCTACAACCAAGGAATATTAAAATCAAAAGGATATTAAGTTTCTAGTCATTTTGGAACTGAAAACTGCAGTAATTATTTTGTTTGTTGTGTGCTCTGTACATATATACCAGCTTTTAAATTCTTTCTTGTTATTCTTTTTCAACTTTTGTAGCAGTAGCTGATCTAGTGCACTTACCAAAGGTGCTCCATTTCCTTGCTGTGTTGTCTTGTCAGATGTGGTCAATGATATCCTGTTTCTGTGGGAACAAGTGCAACTTCCTTCATGATGCAGAAGCAGGAGCTACCTCTGAGAATTAATAGATTCCATTAAAAAAATTATGGTAAAAATTATCTTTATAACTTTACAGAGATGAAGGCTTAAAGATTAAACACTGTTGATACCTCTCCACTCTCTCCACTCTTACTTTCCAACATTTGTCAAGAGATTAGAGGCAGATCAAGAAGATGTTGTTCAGGTTGCTGGTTTTGTGATTCAGTACCCTCCAGGTTCCTTGACACTCAGGTGCTATTTAGTCTAAGAAAGCATCTTAAAACAACAGGGCTGACTCCTATTGATGCCAAGGATGGGCAGGATGCTTGCTTGGGGTTGGGTGATTAGTAGAAGCCTTGGGATGGGCCTGGGTCCTCATAAAACTAATATTCACCAAAGTGAGATAGATAGTAGGTCTAAATGACACACTGCACTTGATTACATACTGTCAGAATTCTCTCCTAAAATATCATTCATTTATCATGATGCCAGTTTCTAGTTCAAATAATTTTTAAAAAATCACTTCTTTGGTTTAATTGATGTTAGGGCACCTAAAAATCATTTAAGTATGACTACAACAACAAAACATTGCAAAGCATTTACTATATGCCAAGGGCAGTAATTTAATTCTTTCAGTAATTTCTTGGAGAAATTATCTCTACTTTGCAAGTAAGAAAACTGAGACTCCAAGAAGTTAAGTAACTGGATCCAAATCTAGGTGAACACCAGTAGATGGGTATGGGTGTGGACAGCCTTGAGTTCAGGCAATAAGGAGGTACGATGTCTGTAGAAAATTTAAAAATAATAGTAAAACTAACTAAACATCACACTGCTTTTTAAAAAAGCGTTTACAAAATTTGATCAAAAATACATGACATAAAATTTTCCATCTTAACCATTTTTAAGTGTATAGGTCAGTGGATTAAGGGCATTCCTATTGCTGTGCTTCCACTACCACCATCCATGTACAGAGCTCTTTTTATTATCCCACACTGAAAGTCTGTACCCATTACATGGTAACTTCCCATTCTCCCTCCTCTATTACCTGAAAACCACCATAGATGTCTCATATAATTGGTATCATATTTGTCCTTTTGTATCTGGCTTATTTCACTTAGCATAATGTTCTTTATTATTATTATTATTATACTTTAAGTTCTAGGGTACATGTGCACAATGTGAAGGTTTGTTACATATGTATACATGTGCCGTGTTGGTGTGCTGCACCCATTAACTCATCATTTACATTAGGTATATCTTCCAATGCTATCCTTCTCCCTGCCTCCCCACAATGGGACCCTGTGTGTGATGTTCCCCTTCCTTTGTCCTAGTGATCTCGTTGTTCAATTCCCACCTATGAGTGAGAACATGCAGTATTTGGTTTTCTGTTCTT
>NW_012106709.1:1875236-1909069 GCF_000951045.1 Mandrillus leucophaeus
GTATCTTTGTTCTCATTGGTTTCAAAGAACATCTTTATTTTTGCCTTCATTTCGTTATGTACCCAGTAGTCATTCAGGAGTAGGTTGTTCAGTTTCCATGTAGGTGAGTGGTTTTGATTGAGTTTCTTAGTCCTGAGTTCTAGTTTGATTGCACTGTGATCTGAGAGACAGTTTGTTATAATTTCTGTTCTTTTACATTTGCTGAGGAGTGTTTTACTTCCAACTATGTGGTCAATTTTGGAATAAGTGTGATGTGGTGCTGAGAAGAATATATATTCTGTTGATTTGGGGTCGAGAGCTCTGTAGATGCCTATTAGGTCCACTTTGTGCAGAGTTGAGTTCAATTCCTGGATAAGCATAATGTTCTTAAGGCTTATCCATGCTGAAGCATGTACCAGAAATTTTCTTCCTTTTTAAAGGCTGAATAATATTCCCTTATATGTATACAACACATTTTATTTATCCATTCATCCATCAGTGGATTCATGGGTTGCTTCCTCCCTTTGGCTGTGGTGAGTAGTGTGCTATGAGTGTGTGTTGCATGTGTTTAAAGCATAATGTGTTAGCTATTCTAAATGTCATTGATAAAATACTCCTCCTCCTCAAAAAAATTTTTTTTTGCCTAAGTTGCTAATTTTTAAGCAATTGGGAGTACTGTCGAATTTTAGTAATGTACTGTATGCCTCAAAAATAGTAAATTTTAAGATATAATTTTCCTTTAATAAATATTTGATTCTACATGGAAGTTAATGCCTGAAACTCCCAGTTACGGAGTCAGAGTCAGCCACTATTCATTTAGAGAATAAGTTTATTATGGTTTAAAAGTTTCTGAGCTTACTTTGGGTGCAATTCATGTCTTGAACCCCTGTGGTACTACATATTCCTGTGTTTAAACATTAGATTCAAAATAAACAATGATAGTGTGTGATTATAAAGACAAAGAATAGAACTTGAGTCACTCTAATTTTATCACTCTGGGTAAACAATTTGGAGGTTTTGTTCTTTAAGATTTAAAGCAGTGACAGCTATCAATTGTGATGTGCAATATTTTTGTTAAGTATGCACAAATTTTAATTAATTCATGAAATGTCGTACTAAATTTGAATATCTTTAGTGTTAAAATTTACTTTTAAAAATGGTTAACTGGGCTGGGCATGGTGGCTCATACTTGTAATCCCAGCACTTTGGGAAGCCAAGGCAGGGAAGTCACTTGAGCCCAGGAGTTTGAGGCTGCAGTGAACCATGATTATGCCATGCACTCTAGCCTGGGTGACAGAGCAAGAGCTGGTCTCTAAATAAATAAATAAATAAAATACTTAATTATTTTAAACGTAAACATTAATCAAGAAAATAATGATCATTTACTAATTGTGACCTGAATGTACAGAAAATAATTTTGTTGTATAGAGGAGAAGATGTTTTTAAAAATGATGCTCTCTAGTTGTCAAACATTCTAAGTATATTAAAGTCACAGGTTTATAGATATCAGGAGATGTGTTCAAACCCAACTCTAATTCTATGCTGTTTTACCTCTACTCTATGCCATTTAATTATTCGCAAGTTTGTCCATTTTCTAAAGATAGTTTATTGTCTACCAGTACAGAGTAATTGTGAAAACACTGACTATATAGCCAATACAACAGAGCATTCTCTCGCTTCGGGAAACGTTACTTTTAGTGAGGAAGAAAAACAATGTAATCATTTGAGCAATTTTACAAATGTAACTGGTGTCTTGTTATTTGTATTGCTTTTGTTTTGCTGCTTTAATTCACAAGGTGGTTGGATAGGAGGTAGATGGATGGAGACTGTGGAGTAATGAGGGTCAAGATGTTTTTCAATTTCCCAGCAGATGGAGAGCCCTACATAGTGTCTATAGCGTTCACTCGTCTTATACCGAACCTATCTAAGGTGGTGGTAAACGCTTTTCTGCTTCTAATTGGGCGAGGAGGAATATTACGATTTGACTCAGGACATGGAAAAGAGACTTAAATGGGAAAGACAGGAGTGCCTAGCTGTGTGTGCATGCATGGAGAAGGGAGGAAGTAGAGGTTTCCCTGGACAGAAGGAAGGTAAGGAGTTTAAGGGGTTGCTGAGTGTTGAGGAGTGGGGTGTGTAAGGTGGGGTGGATCTCTGCCTTAACGGAAAGTCAGTCCAGACTGGCCAATACATGCTGGGGCTTTGAGCAGCTTCGAGGGTCCTGTGGTCTTTCTGTAACTGGTGGAGAGGATTGCTGGGGTGGGAGTGGAGTGGTCCCTGAGTTTGCCAGAGAACCAGTAAACCAGTCCAGCATGCAACTGCAGTGTCAATTTTCTGTGGAGAAACAGTTTTCTGGTGTTGCATAAATTCAGAATTCTTGGGTGATCTCATGAGGGTGTGGGGTGGGGAGGGAGCCCACAGATTAAATTCTTATGAGTCAAGAGGCTGAGAATTAGGAGCACATTTAGTTTTAATTTTAGGAATAATGGAATGTGACATATTTTTTTGCACCTGAGTAATGAAGAGTAAAATTCCTGCTTGCTATACAAATAAACAAGCAATTGCAACACAGCATGATGAACAATGTTGGACGAAACATCAAGTTCACAGAGAGCACTTAGGAGGGGCAGGGAAGGCCTCCTGGGAAGAGTTGTCTAAACCAAGACTGAAGAGCATTAGCCAGGAGAAGGAATCTTGGGATGCACTAGGGAGGGAGAGGAGGAAAAATGCTCCAGACAAAGGGAATAAAGGCACAAAGGCCTATGGGAGAATGAGCAGGAGTACCTGGAAATGTAGCATGACTGGACAAGAAGTTATGGGGGGAAGATTGGCCCGAGGTGAGGTGAGGTGGGGACAGACCAGAAAATCCCACACTGGGAAGTTAGGGATTTATCCTGAAGGCATTGGGGAAGCAATTGATGTGTTTTACCCAGAGGAATGACAGAACAATATTTACATTTTTAGAAAGGTCACTTTGACTATCAAAAGGAGAATAAAGTGTAAGGGGCAGGAAGGGCAACTCTATCTGAAGACTAGCCAGCCAAAGGGAGGCAGGGCTCAAGGTGCTGGCAGGGCCATGCCCTCTCTAGTGCTCTAGGGAAGAATCTGTTCCATGCCATTTTCTTAGCTTCTAGATTGTTGGCAATTCTTGGTGTTCCTTGGTTTGTAAATCCATCACACCAATGTCTGCCTCTGTCATTGAATGGCATTCTCCTTGTGTGTTTCTGCGTTTTCACATCATCATCCCTCTGTATGTGTCTGTGTCTCTTCTCCTCTTCTTATGAGGACACCAGTTAGATTGGATTTAGGGCTCATCCTACTCCAGTATGAATTCACCTTGACTTAAGTAGTTATATCTGTAAAGACCTGATATGGTATGGCTGTGTCCCTACCCAAAAGCTCACCTTGAACTGTAATCTGAATTAAAATCCCCATGTGTTGGGGGAAGGACCTTGTGGGAGGTGATTGGATAATGGGGGCAATTCCCTAATGCTGTTCTCATGATAGTGAGTGAGTTCTGACAAGATCTGATGGTTTTTTATAAGGGGCCTTTTCCTGCTTCGCTCTGCACTTCTCCTTCCTGCTGCTATGTGAAGAAGGACATGTTTGCTTCCCCATTCACCATGATTGTATGTTTCCTGAGGCCTCCCCAGTCCTGCATAAATGTGAGTCAATCAAATCTCTTTCCTTTATAAATTACCCACTCATGAGTATGTCCTTATAGCAGTGTGAGAATGGACTAATACAGTAAATTGGTCCCAAGGGAGTGGGGTGCTGATATAAGGATACCTGAAAATGTGGAAGTGACTTTGGAATCAGGTAACAGGCAGAGGTTGAAACAGTTTGGAGGTTCAGAAGAAGACAGAACAATATGGGAAAGCTTGAAACTTTCTAGAGACTTGGAGGGCTTAGAAGATAGGAAGATGTCAGAAAGTTTGCAACTTCCTGGAAACTTGTTGAATGGCTTTGACCAAAATGCTGATAGTAATATGGACAAGGAAGTCCAGGCTGAGACAGTCACAGGTGGAGATGAGGAACTTGTTGAGAACTGGAATAAAGATGACTCTTGATATGCTTTAGCAAAGATATTGATGGCACTTTTCCCCTGGCCTAGACATCTGTGGAACTTTGAACTTGAGATAGATGATTTAGCATATCTGGCAGAAGAAATTTCTAAGCAGCAAAGCATTCAAGAGGTGACTTGGGTGCTCATAAAAATCATTGCATTTTATCTATTCCCAAAGATATGGTTTGGAATTGGAACTTATATTTAAAAAGGAAACAGAGCACAAACATTCAAAAATTTGCAGCCTGACAATACAATAAAAAAAAAAACTCATTTTCTGAGGAGAAATTCAAGTCAGCTGCAGAAATTTGCATAAGTAACAAGGAGCCAAATGTTAATTGCCAAGACAATAGGGAAAATGTCTCCAGGGCATGTCAGAGGCCTTTGAGGCAGCCCCTCCCATCACAGGCCCAGAGGCCTAGGAGGGAAAAATGGTTTCGTGGGCCAGGCCCAGAGCCTAGGTGTTTCCTACAGTCTTGGGACTTGGTGGACTGTGTTCTAACATGGCTAAAAGAGGCCAAGGTACAGCTTGGGTCATTGCTTCAGAGCATATGAGCCCCAAGCCTTAATGGCTTCCACATGGTGTTGAGCCTGCAGATGCACAGAAGTCAAGAATTAAGGTTTGGGAACCTCTGCCTAGATTTCAAAGGGTGTGTGGAAATGCCTGGATATCCAGGCAGAAGTTTGCTGCAAGGGCAGAGCCCTCTTGGAGAACCTCTGCTAGGGCAGTGCAGAAGGGAAATGTGGGGTTGGAGACCCCACAAAGAGTCCCCACTGGGGCACTGCCCAGTGGAGCTGTGAGAAGAGGGTCACCATCCTCCAGACCCCAGAATAGTAGATTCACCAACAGCTTGCACCATGCACCTGGAAAATGCACAGACACTCAACATCAGCTCATGAAAGCAGTCCAGAATGGGGCTGTACCCTGTAAAGCCACAAGGGCAGAGCTGCCCAAGGCCATGGTAGCCCACATCTTGCATCAGCGTGACCTGGATGTGAGACACGGAGTCAAAGGAGAACATTTTGGAACTTAAAGGTTTAATGACTGCCCTGTTAGATTTCAGACTCGCATGGGGCCTATAGCCCCTTTATTTTGGCCAATTTGTCCCACCTGGAACAGGTATATTTACCTGATGCCTGTACCCTCATTGTATCTTGGAAGTAACTAACTTACTTTTGATTTTATAGGCTCATAGGTAGAAAGGACTTGCTGTGTCTCACATGAGACTTTGGACTTGGACTTTGGGTTAATACTGGAATGAGTTAAGACTTTGGGAGACTGTTGGAAAGGCATGATTGTGTTTTGAAAAGTGAGGATATGAGATTTGGGAGGGGCCAGAGGGTGGAATGATATGGTTTGGCTGTGTCCCCACCCAAAGTTTCATCTTGAATTGTAATCTGAATTATAATCCCCATATATTGGGGGAGGGACCTCGTAGAAGGTGATTAAATCATAGGGGTGGTTCCCCCTGCTGTTCTTGTGATAGTAAGTGAGTTCTCATGAGATCTGATGGTCTTCTAAGGGGGTTTTCTCCTCTTCACTCTGCACTTCTCCTTTCTGCTGCCATGTGAAGAAGGACATGTTTGCTTCACCTTCTGCCATGATTGTAAGTTTCCTGAGACCTTCCAAGCCCTGTGATACTCCGAATCAATTAAACCTCTTGCCTTTTTAAATTACTTAGTCTCAGGCAGTTCTTTATAGCAGCATGAGCATGTACTAATACAAGACCCTTTTTCCAAGTAAGGTCACATTCCAAGGTTCTGGAAAAGAAATGAATTTGGGGAATGGGAGGACACTACTCTTCTACCCAGTACAAGTTTCATGTGAGCACAACAAAGTTGATCACTGCTGGTTCTGAATTATGAGGCATCAGGCTGCCGCCTAATCAGTTATTTTCCCTTGCAAAGTCACCACCATGCAAGGAGGGACTAATGTATTCCAGAAGTATGCCCCCTTGGGTGGCTTGCACATAGATTATCATATAGATTCACTTGGCTTTTTCAGATCTGGAAAGGCTGTGATTGAAGTTCCAAGGAGTAGAAAGATTACAACAAGCACTTGCTCACTTAAGTACATGCTATATTCTCCATTGAGACAACACACTGTATTTTTGACTCAACATAACCTATAAGAACTCCATGGAGGCAGAAGTCAAATATGTATTATTAAGGCATAATGCTATGCAAACATATACATCAATTTTATAAAATGCTAAAAAAAAGTTTGAATATTGTTTTAGGAAAGGAAAATACTTTTAATTTTGAGGTCAAAATCTGTTTATAATCTGATAAGCTTATAATATATATATATAGGCTTGTAATATAATATATAAGCTTATCAGAAAAATCAGAGAAAGCTTATATTTTGTCACCAAACGTCAGTTTCAGCTATTTATCAAAATGATAAAACTGAGACATCAAGCAACTGAGTTTAATTCTTATTATGTCATATGCATATTTAGTGTTACACAGTCACAAGCTGTATGATTTATAATGCTACATCTCTCTTCTTTTTTTGCTTGCTTGTTTGCTTTTTTCTTTTTTTCTTTCCTTCTTTCTTTTTTCTTTCTTTCTCCCTCCCTCCTGTCTTTCCTCCCTTCCTCTTTTTTTTCTTTCTTTTTTCTTTTTCCTTCCTTCCCTCCCTCCCTCCCTCCTTCCTTTCTTTTCTCTCTTTCTCACTCTTTCTTTCCTTCCTTCCTCCTCTCTCATTTTTTCTTTCTTTTTTTCTCTCTCTTTCTTTATTTTTTTCTTTTCTTCATGACCATAGCTCACTGAAGCCTTGAACTCCTGGGCTGGGCTCAAGCAGTCCTCCTGCCTCAGCCTCCTTAGTAGATGGGACTATAGGTGCATACCACCACACCTGGATAATTTTTTATTTTTATCTTTTGTAGAGATGGGGCCTTGCCATGTTGCCCAGGCTGGTCTTGAACTCCTGGGCTTAAGTGATCCTAATGCCTCGGCCTCCCAAAGTGTTGGGATTACAGTGATGAGCCACTGTGCCCAGCCCTCTCTTTCTATAGAAGGAACACATCCCTACATATATGGTTAGATGGGTAGTCTAATATTTCCTTGCTTTTAGTATGTAGCAGAACACTTACACTTTATTGTATTTGCTGTGAATTCAGACCATGTAGTCTATGATAGCCACATCTATATTGAAAATTAAATTTAGAAAAAAATTCAAATGCCTAGACCTATTTTTCTGGTCTGTAGAGAGAGGTCCTTTGGGTCCTCAATCCATCATGAGACAGATGGCTTATTTTATCTAATGAGAAGTCACATTTTGTTGGACTGCCATCAGTGTTTATGTTAGCCCATTCTCACATTGCTACAAAGAACTACCTGAGATTGGGTAACTTATAAGGAAAAGAGGTTTAATTAGTTCATGGTTCTTCAGGCTTTAAGGATGCATTGCTGGGGAGATCTCGGGAAACTTACAATCATGGCTGAAGGCAAAGGGGAAGTAAGCACATCTTCACATGGCCAGTGGAGTGGAAGAGAGCAAGCAAAGGGGCAGGCACTACACACTTTTGAACAACCAGATCTCGTGAGAACTCTATCATGAGAACAGCAAGGGGGAAATCTGCTCCTATGATTTAATCACCTCCTACCAGGTCTTTTCTTCAACATTGGGAATTATAATTTGACAGGAGATTTGGGTGGGGACACAGAACCAAACAAAATCAGTGCTCTTTTCCAATTTGTCCATGAAATTTTTGAACTGGAAGGGTAGCACAGTGGTCCTTTCCATTGCTCTCCAGGTTTACATCCCCCTTTGGTGAGAACAATCAACCACATGCAGATCCATGTGGCTGTTCATCACTGGCCCCTGGGTTTCCCACGCACTTCATGGAGTAGTTGATGAGACTTTGCTGTGTGCCCTACTAAACCCACTAGCACTTTGTTTACTTACCTCTTTTTATATGACTTGCTAATAAGTAGGTGTGGAGATAACCATGTCGAAAAAGAAATGAGGTTAATTGTAGCTGATTTATTAATGAACCCATTATAGCTGTCAGTGGTCACATGCTTTCTTTTTAGATGCTGAAAAAAGCACTATTTGACAATCAGTTTTTGAATTTTGTCCAGGATTAACATCACCAATACATACTATATAGATATAATAATAACTCCCAATTTATTATTTTATTGAGTGTGTCCTCTATGCTAGGCATTGTGTTAAGTGCTTTACTTATATTATCTCATTGAATTTCTACCACAAGCCTATGGAGTTGATTTTACTCCCAGATGGAGGATGAAGGCCACAGTAGTATAATTATTTTTCCAGCTCCACATAGCTTGTAAGTGGCAGAGCCAGCATCATCCTCTAGCCTGTCTGACTTGTAAACCCATGCTGATAACAACAGCTCTGGTTGCCTGATAATGTCCTATACAAATCAGTATCATTGCACCTTCCAAATTTTTACTATATTATCTGTTGAGTGTCTCCTTTCTCTGGGAACCATGTCTAATTTCTCTTTATAGGAAAGATCTCAATAAGTTTTTGTTGAATAAATGTATTAACAATGTCTTCCTATTACTCACAATCTCCCATTTGCCCACCCTCACCCAACACTTATCGTCTTGTTCACAACAATTTCAGACAGTGGCTCAATAATGTCAGTGTTTCTGGCAGCCAGGGGTTCTCATAAAATTCTCTCTCATCCAAAGCTTAACAAAAGCCTTTGTTTTAGCTTTTACAATCTGATAATCACCACCTAGGGAGAAAACACAAGGTGAAACAGAAAATGACTGATTGTTTTTTCTTTTTAGCCATTAACTTTTTACCAACTGCCAGGTATGAATTTATGCCTGCCATATTATTCATCTCTGAATATGAATTACTACCCTTATTGCCCTTAATCTTTTCCTTTACAGAAATGGACAGTCATATTTAAATCAATAATACATTGGAGTAACACACTTAGAACTGAGCACTTCTTGGTCTAGAGTCTCATTTGTTTATTCATTAATCAAATCACATTTTGGGAGGGAGAGGGAAAAGGGAATAATTAATGGGTACAAAAAATATAGTTAGATAGGATGAATAAAGATCTAGTGTTTGATCTTCATTCAACAAGATAACTACAGTCAACAATAACTTATTGTATATTATAAAATAACTAAAAGAGTGTAACTGGAATGCTTATAACACAAAGAAATAATAAATACTTAGATAGACACCCCATTTGCTCTGATGTGATTATTACACATTGTATGCCTATATCAAAGTATCTCATGTACCCCATAAAAATGTACCTACTATGTGACTGTAAAAATTAAAAAAAATTAAAAAATGTAAAGAAAAACCTAAATCGTATTTAAGATGTAATTTTAATAATGTAAGAATACTGGGAGGAGAGTAAGTTAACAAATACTCCCTGATACTTCAGGAATTTTGAATTATGTGCATATTTGTGGCAACCTCAAAAACAGAAGGAAAAGCAAAAAGATGTCTATAGTCCCTAAAATGGACAGATACTCTTTTTTTGGCTTTGGCTAACATGTACCCATTCTACTCTGCCTATTCTGCCTACAACATGTGTCTCCCACTGGATACATTCCCAACCAGGAAAGTTTGATAGTTTTCTCTTTCCAGCCAAGAATTCTGTGTTTTGGTCAATAATTTGTAATAGGCTTGACATATGACTCAATGTGGTCTCTAACTTGATAGTCTGATTTAGGGAATAAACTGGATGGTGAAGGTCAAAATTTTCACCTACTCCAGGGTTGTAACTGAACTAATGGACTTAGCAAATGCCAAAAACAAGGAGTGCTCAGAAGGAGAGTCATTCGCTGAGATCCCTTACTAGGAAGGAATAAGACTAGAGTGTCTCCAAGTCATAGAGGAACCAGGTCTAAAGTCAGCTGTGAATCTAGATTAAAGAGGATACTACCGCACACAAGTGGAAAGATGTTTCTAGATGGCATCTGTCCACTGATCTCATCAGGAGATGCCCATGCTATGTATCTCTTAACATGGTGGTACTTCATTGCCCCCTTTACATGCTGTTTATACAGCTATTCAATCCATGCAGTATATTTGTTTGTTAACCACCATTGGGAGGACATGGCTAGGTGTTAGGGATACCAAAAATGATTGAAGTCAATTTATTTTCAGGGTAGCAAGTGAAGCAATCATGCCAAACAACCCATCCATTTTCCATCATAACATAAAAAACAAGCAATTAGAAAGCTCTACATCTAAATTACCATTACAAGATGGAGAAAAAGGGATGCATTATTACATGCTATGCCTGATGATCAAAGTGCCTCTGAATGTTAAGGATTATAAACATGATGTGTATGGTGCAGGCCTTACCAAGATGTACCATTTGATACATGTAAATAAAGTCTACTTTCTATACCAAAGTCACACTTTTGATAATAAAATATCATGCATTCAGTCATTACTCATGAAATTATTGTTCTTTAGTGCCACATTTGCCTCTCTGTCTCTCTTTCTATGCGCACACACACACACATGCACACACACACACACAACCATTATTAACTTTCTGGCTAAACCATTTGAAAATAACTTTCATACAATATGACCCTGACCTTTCACTCCTAAATACCTGATCATACTTCTAAATGCCTCCTAAGGACAATAACTTTCTCTTACATAACCGTAATTCAATAATCAAATTCAGGAAATTTAACAGCAATGCACATTTCTGTTACCCAACATACACCTCATTTGACAATTTCACCAATTATCCCAATCATTAAATGTCCTCTAGGGCATTTATTTTTTTGATCCAAGAACCAGTCCAGGATCACACCCTTCAATTTTGTTGTCATGCCTCTCATGTCCTTATCCTTGGAAAAGTCCTCACCTTCTCTGTTCCTTTGATGAAATGGATGTTCCTGAGGGGTACCAGCATGTCTGTAGAATGTCCTTCAGCTGGGTTTGGCTGGGTATTTTGCCAAGTTTTTCGTGGAGTTCCTGGACACTGCCTCATGTGCGATCTGGAGCAGGTCTCTCTGGTTCTTCTCTCTGGCGCTGTCCCTGCTTTCCACGTGGTGGCCACTGTGCTCCTCCATTGCAAAAGAAAGTCCAGCTATCTCTGCTCAATCCTCTCATGCCTCAGAGAAAGTGCACTGCAGCCCCATGGCCATTAGATGGGTGCTTCTTCGTTCCCCGTGGCACACCTCAGGCCAGGCTGTGGCTTTTACATAAAACTTCAGGGCTTGAGGTTAACACAAGTGTAATAAAAAGAACACTGTCAAACTGCTGCTAAACATTGCTACTCTTCAAGCCCACATCCTAAATCACCATCTGAGAGTCTTTAAATAGAGGGGTTTCTGCCTTAACACTGGCCTGCCTCCATGTAGAGGGGTGGACTCACTCTAGCACATGTGCTCCCGCGATGTCCATGCCAGACGGTTCGGATCCAACAGATCCCCAGGCCTGGAGAGGGGAAAACATCATTCTCTACCCCAGCCAGTGACCACTTCATTTCCCGGTTTGGAAGGATTTTCTTCCCGGGAAGACTAACTCTAAAGACTCTTCTCCCTCTACCTGATAACCCACCTCTGAAGAATTAGGCTTCTGTGACTCAGCAAGTCCAGTCCTCCCAGACCACACTGACTAAAGTTAGACTGTCCGGTCTTATGTAACAGCAATGTGGGACAACCAGAAGCAGCCTGGAAGCACAGCCCCGAGCCAGATGCAATTCCTTTACAGCCTTTTCTCCAGCATGCGGTGAAGCGCAGAATGGTCTTTCACATGAACCCTAATGTAGCCCTGTTTTCATTCCTGATGTCCTATAAACAAATGCTGGACAAGAACCTATAAACACATCTCCCAAGAACAACCAGCATTTTTCAGACATAAATTCTAAATCTAGATTGAGGGAAAAAGTTTATACCTCTGCAGGAACATAATTGAGCTTAAGACATTCCTAAGTTACACTACCAAATAGACTGTCTGGAGCATTTGCATTTGGGTTACTGCACTGCATTTCGGCTTTCTTTAAGAAAAATAGTGAGTACTTGCCCTTACACCTACATAATTAAAAGGCCCATTGAAACGATGTTTGTAAAAAACTGACTTAGCAGTTTGGCTCCAATGGTAAATTCTAGCCTTCACCCCAGAGGGTGAGACTGCTTGTAACTTTAAGACTGGAAGGTTTTCCAGCCTCAACTATTTTCACTATTTTAAGGCAGATTTTCCACACTGCACGTGGTTACAGACAGCATCCTTCAAATATGCCCTATCTTTCCCACTTATCACACCAAGCCCATCCTGCTGATCTCTCACTGCATCCCTTATTTTCTCACTTCTAGGCACTTGCTTTTGTTGAATATGCTCCTCATCACTCCAGTCTCCCAAGATTCTACCTGGTAGTTAAAGACAAACCTAATGCTATCTCCTGATCTTCCCAACTGGATGTGATCACTCTTTCCTCTTAAAATCCTGTAACACAAGATCTGCGCCTTTCTCTTAGGGTGGTTACACTCTACCTTATGACCTAGTTATTTGGGTTCATGTTTCCTGTCCTACTAGGCTTTCTTCAGGTCAATGACAAACCATCAGTCATCTTGGCACTTCTCCCATTACCTAGCGTGGTGCCTTGCAAAGAACAGGCATTCAGAATGCTTGCAGAGTTGAACTGAACTAAAACCTAGTGAATACAAGGTCTTACAGGAAGGTTTAGTTCTGACCTAAAGTACCTAACATGGGAAATTTGAAAATATTAGTAAAAGAATGAGAGAAGGAAAGTTTCAGTCTGTTTGTTTGCCAACTGCAGCTTTGGCCAAATATTAACACAGACAGGTATTGTAAATGAAGCTCCTTTATGTCCAGACTTAATGAGCATTCGATGACACAGAGTAGAGCAACCGCATAAAATGATTCTTGGGCTGCAGAGTTTGAGGTTTACAAGAAAAGTGTGATACCAGCTAAATAACAATTACAAAATTGCTACTGCTCTCTCTACCATTTAGTTGGCCACACTGAAAGGAAAATTAAAAGTAGAAAATAAGAATGTAATAGACACTAAACAAAGATATTTAGTAACACATTTCTGATGATTACATCGCTGGTATCAGGTAGAGTCCCCAAGAGCCTTATTAGAGCTAACTATTGAGCAGCTAACTCTATCACAGTATAATGAGAAAGAAAAATGCTATATGGCAAATGGTAAGTAGATTCTTCTTGGGGTGGGGGTGGGGGAGCTCACCTTTCTTGTGGGTAAAGCCTTGAAAAGCCTGTGAAGAGAAATAAATCTCTGTAGGTCTTCTGAGGAAGGAAGGAAGACATGGAGAAATGTGTTTGCAACTAGAGTGGGGCTGAGGGAGAAGGGAGAGAGAGGAAAGAGAGAACAAGGGACATGAAGAAATGCCATGTTCAGTGGAATATTATAAACTGCACAGGGTAACTCCTCTCCATGACCCCATGAACACTCAAAAAATTTGACAAAAAGTTTGAGGTATTGGATTTCTCGTTAAAATCAAATCTCATGAAAAACCGGCCAAATTCTGCGTCAGAATTTTTGTAAGAAAGTGGAGACAGTAAGTTCTAGTGCAGGGGACTGGGTGAGAGGGGATAAGTTCCCAGAAATCCTGGGGACTTCCCCACCCCATGGAAATTAGGGGCTTTGAAAAATTTCCCCCAGGGCCCAGAAATAGAGAAGACCTCAGATAAAATCAGCATTATAGCAAATTTAGTGGCCACAGGTTTATCATTTAATATTCCAGGGGTATTAATCCAGGACCTATTTATATAAACACTACCTCCGTTGTAAGAAAAGAAAATAAAGCTTGAGGCAGTACAATGTGGCACTTATGAGCATAGATCCTGGAGCCAAATGCCTGAGTCTAGTTCTGTGATCTTGAACTATGTGATCTTGGTAAGTTACCTGACAGTCTGTGCATCAGTTTCTTCATTGGAAAAATAGGGATAATGAAAGCACCTATTTGTAAACAAAGGGTTTAACGAAACCTGTTATTCCTCTGGGAGACTTGAACATTGGTTGACTATGCAGTTCTGTCCTGGTAGCCTGGAAAAAGTAGAAGTGTTAACTATATCACTAGCATCACTGTTTATTATAAGAATGAGCCCTAATTGGTAAATTGCATCTGAACTTGGGGAATTAGAAGTGAACTGGGGATGCCCTGCTTTGGGCTGCCATGAGTATGGTGACCCTGGTAACTGGGCCTGTGCTTTGCAGGATCCTTGTACCTGTACCTATACAAGTCCTTCATATATATATATATGAAGACATATATACATATATGTCTCATTTCATACTTTTAAAACTTTTTAAATATAGAAATAGGAAAAGGAAACAATTTCTATAGGAGAGATTAACGTATAATCGAGCAATCATACTCCCTTGTATTTACCCAAATGAGTTGAAAACTCCACAAAACCTCCACACAAAAACCTGGACACAGATGTTTACAGCAGCTTTATTCATAGTTGCCAAAACTTGGCAGCAGCCAAGATGTCCTGTAATAGGTGAGTGGATAAATAAACCATGGTACATCCTGACAATAAAATATTATTCAGCACTAAAAAGAAGTGAGCTATCACATCACGAAAAGACATGCAGTGGTATTAAATGCATATCACTAAGTGAGAGAAGCCATTCTGAAAAGGCTGTATGATTCTAACTAGATGACACTTTGGAAAATGCAAAACTGTAGAGACAGTAAAAGATAGGTGGTTGCTGAGGGAGGGGGATCAGAAGGATGTATAGGTGTGGCACAAGGAATTTTTAGGGCAGTGACACTCTTCTGTATACTATAATACTGGTTACATCTGTTAAAAATCCGTAGAATGTACAACATGCAGAATCCTATTGTAAACCATGAACTTTTAGTTAATAATAATCTATTAACATTGTTTCATCAAGTAAAACAATGTATCACACTAATGGAAGACATTAACATAAAAACAGGGGAATCTGTGTGCTGGGGGTATATGGGAAATTTCTGTACTTTCCACTCACTTTTTCTGAAACCTGAAACTGCTCTGGTCTGGTGGAGAATGAGGCTTCTAGGCCAGAGTAAATCCTGCACTTACCCCCTGTGGATCTTTTTTCGCTGAACCTGAGCTGTTGGACGACTTCAAAACTGCCATTGAAGGGAACTGTCTGGAGTTGCCCTGGGGTGAGCTATGTTTCCTGTCTTACATCCTTCTCACCAGGCTGGTGGCCTGTGGTCACTTTGTAAGTCTGAACATCTGGTAGAGTCTAAGAAGACCACCTGTTGGGTGATGCACTATCTCAAAAGTGTTGTGACAATTAAATGAAGAGTTAACATAGGCAAAACACTCAGAACAAGGCTTGGGACATATAAGTGCTGTGTAACTACAGTTGTCGTAAGAGTGAGTGGTTGTGGTTTAACTTTTTAATAATAAAATCTCAAAAAGGTGTGAATGATATGCCATCTGCAATATCGTATATGTATCTCCACAGATATAGATATCATATATTCATTATGTAATGCCTTGCAAATAATTTTCTGCTCCTCAGGCACCCCCCAAAATTCAACTATCTGGCCATGTTTAAGTGATTACACCATGGAACCCAAATTAGGATTGCAAGTTTCCAAAGTCCAGCCTGCCCTCAGCATAGCTGAGCTCCCCTCAAAATGAACTAACTGACCCCAGAGCTTTTGAGTGACTATGTGTCTGAAATCTATGCTTTTCTTGTTATTGTATCCAAAGTTCCTAGCACAATGCCTTGCACATATTCATTTATTCACAAACTAATGTGTATCAAGGGCCTACACTGTGCCAAGTGCTGGGCTAGTATTAATAGTTGTTTTTATTTTTATTTTTTATTTTTTGAGACAAGGTCTTGCTCTGTTTCCCAGGCTGGAGTGTGGTGGCACAGTCTTGGCTCACTGCAACATCTGCCTCCCGGGCTCAAGCGATTCTCCTGCCTCAGCCTCCCAAGTAGCTGAGGTTATAGGCACATGCTACCATGCTTGGCTAATTTTTGTATTTTTAGTGGAGATGGGGTTTCACCATGTTGGCCAGGATGGTCTCAAACTCCTGACCTCAAGTAATCCATCTGCCTCGACCTTCCAAAGTGTTGGGATTACAGGTATGAGCCACCATGTATACATGCCCAGCCTAGTATTTGTTTTTGAAAAGCCCTAATAGAAAACATGAACCTTGTGTTGAACACATTCTATGTGCCATCTCAGATCCGCTTGGCCTCGCCACCTCCTGGGCCCTTACTGCTTGCGTCTCCCCTGAAGTCTGCTCCCTGCCAGTCTCACACTGTACAGCCTGAGGCCAATGTCCAGAGTCTTGGATGAAACACCACGGCACAGGTTAAACACATCTGTCTTCACATACTGAAGGGGCCAGATGACATCATGGAAGTTTGCGGGAGTTAACCCTGTGGGACAAACTGATGAATGAAGATGGCACATCAATCCCTTCTCCATCCCTCCCAACAATGGACCGTTCTGCGGTATGGTGCT
This sequence comes from Mandrillus leucophaeus, assembly GCF_000951045.1. Taxonomy (NCBI): domain Eukaryota; kingdom Metazoa; phylum Chordata; class Mammalia; order Primates; family Cercopithecidae; genus Mandrillus; species Mandrillus leucophaeus. Next base: position 1,891,729 of record NW_012106709.1, read on the forward strand.
CAGGGAGTGCATCCGGAGACGGCTCCTTTATAGATGAGGCTATTTACACACTTTGTAAAGTGTCTCTTTACGAAGGAGTGACCCAACTTGTGTTTGTCTCCGTTCCTTCCAACCTTACTTCCTTTCCCCCTCACTTTTGCTGCCCTGGGATTGCAACTCCCCCACAAAACATCGGCAATTAAAGTTTTGCCACAGGCCCTGATTTCTGGGCCACCCGGGCTAAGTCATGCTCATAGATCCACGTCCTTAGTAATCCTAGTTACCCTTCTGCTTATTGCACTCTGGGTCCACTCCTTGCCCCTCTCATTCATCACACATTCCGATTCCACTTGGCTCAGTATCACAACTTTCCTGATTATGTCTCAGTGTTGATTCCACATACTCACACCCACCTTGATTATCCCAGTCTCCTTTGCTTTTGCTTTTCCAGCCTCCATTCCTCCTTCTTACAGCTAATGATATTTTTCTGTTTCCTTGGGAAATTTGCTACTCTCTTCCCCTTGGTCCATGTGGTCCAGGTGGGACTGAGCCTTCTCCCCCACCACCCAGGTCCTGGACAATCCATGTATTCCCAAGACCCAGTCATAGTGATTGGTTTGGAGACAGGGACATGACTGAATCAGTCCAAACGGAGCCTGTCTTGAGATCTTTGCCAGAACTACTGAGGTTTGGAAGCTCTTTCTCTTATTAGAAAGACAAAGGAGGAGAGCCTGGACATGGAGAGAACCTGAGAACAGAGTCGGACCCAATGTGGGGCAACAGGTTGGCCTTTGACGGGGAGCTTTCAGCCACTGAATTAATTCATGCCTGAAATTTCCTATCCTCAATTTGGCTTTCTGTATCTACAACAGAAGGTGAACAAACTAATTGGTTCTCTCTATATATAAATCCTGGGCATTAATATAAAAGCCTGGAGTACCTAATGTAATACAGTGGAAGTGCTCGCTATCACCTTGTGATCTGCGTATCTTTCCACTGCAGGATTGTGGGATGGGCTTCGGTGAGTCATTTCCCAGAGTCAAGGCTTGGGACACGGGCCCTTAGGGCACACACTCCACCTGGTGCACAAGTGGCTGTTCCTTCCACAACGCCGCCTGGCCTGTCTCGGCTTGTCTCTGCCCTTTCCCTCCTGACATGTGTTTCTGTCTGAGTGCCTTGCCAACAGTCTGATGCAACTTCTCAAATTCTTCATACTGCAGGGAGATTTTATGGCCATTTAGGCATACAGTTCTTCAGCAGCGCAGAGCAGGTGGAATTTCTGGCACCCTACCAGACGGGGCGATTCAAGAGCAGGTCTTTTGCTGTAGGAGGTGGTGGCAGCTCTCAGAGAGACTTTCCAGTCGGACCACCCCACGCCTTCCACGGTTGGCTTCTGCTTAACATTTCTACTTGACTCACGTTCCTGTCTTTCCTAACTCTCCTCATAATGCAGTTTTACATCTGTTTCTGGGCTCCCCACACTCTCAGACTGCCTTGGGTAATGTTTCCTCACCCATCCTTGACCCTTCAGACTCTCCTCCTTCCTTTAAGTTGCCCCTTTAGGAAGGCAGGTCTTATCAGTTCTATGCCAACCTGATGAATAGGACCTGGCCACTGGCAAAGTCTAATTACTGCTTCTTTTGATTCAAGATCATGGTGTCCCATGTGTCCCAGGCTAGAACCAACGACAACTTAAAAACTCATCCTCTACCTTGCCAGGTGTCCAGCAGACCTCTAGAATTTATGTCTATCCTGCTGTGTTTTCAGAGAAGTGTCCTTATGCAGTGATCAGATGTGTATTGAGCAAAGTCTAAGGCACATTTGGGGCTATCCTGCTTGCAGATGAGTGAGTGGCTGATGGTGAAGTCTTAAAGCACAGACTGAAAAATATTCCCACTCATGCAATGTGGCAATTTTCTCTAACGCTTTAGCCCCTTTAGTCCAGCACAATTTCTGGAGTTTGCTTGGTGACCTGCACAGCAGCCAAACCCTCAGTCTACTGAACAGACATACTCTGGACAACCAGTTGGGTTTCAGGCAATATTGATGGTGGAATTCAGGTGTAACATGCATGGACCAAACAATAATTGTAAAACATCTTTCATACGCAATGCTCTGGCTAGGGGCTAGTGGTTTAAACAAGAAAACATTAAATGAAAACATTATTATAAATTGTGAAATATGCTTTGAATATTTGAACTTTGAATAAGCAAGAGGCAGAGACAGAATAATTGGGGAAAGTGTCTACTTAGGGAAGGCCTTTCTGAAGAGGTGACATGAGGTACAGCAAAAAGTAAGAGCAAAAGAAATGAGAAAGTAGAACAAAAAGAATGAGATAAATGCAAACAGTTGAAGGAAGGGTGTTACGGCTAGAAAAAACAGTCTGTACAAACTCCCTGAGGTAGGTATTTTACAAGAATGGAAAGAAAATCAGTGGAGCTGAAGCATAGTGAGCCTGGGGGAGAAATGGTACAAGATAAGAATTGAGGTATAGGCTACGCATGGTGGCTCATGCCTGTAATCCCAGCACTTTGAGAAGCTGAGGCAGGCAGATCACTTGAGCTCAGGAGTTTGAGATCACCCTGGGCAACATGGTGAGACCCTGTCTCTACCCAAAATACAAAAGATTAGTTAAAACAAAACAAAACAAAACAAAACCTATCTTAAAAAAAAAAAAAAAAAGAATTGAGGCATGATCAGCAGCAGAATGTAGGACCTTAGGGAGCTCATATATAAATCCATGTGAGAAATGAAGGCATTGAGGTGAGAGAATAACATGGAATAAATGAAATTCCAAGGTCACCCTTACTGCAAAATGTATGGAAAATGGGTTGTAGATGGCAGAAGAGGAAGCAGGGGAGCCAGTCAGGAGGCTGCCCCTGGGTGTGGCGGCTGCGGGGAGGAATGAAGGATTTCTCCATCCTTTTGGAGGGTGATCAGTAGGACTTCCTGTTGGGTTCAACTAGATGGGTAAGAAAAAGAAGAATCAGCATGACTGTTAGGTTTCTGGCTTAAGAGACTGATTCATGGTGGCGTCAGTTAGTAATCCGGGAAAATCTGAGAGGTGAGTATATTTGTAGGGGTGAGTGGGAATCCATTTCATTTTGGAGCTGAGTTTTAGATATTTGTGAGACAGCCAAATGGAGCCATCTAATGGGAAGTTGGAATACGCACCTGAAACCTGGGCAGATAGGTCTAATCTAGAAGCAGGGATTTGAGAACCATCAGCATACAGATGGCCTTTAGAGCTGCAGGCATGGAGAAGGTCCCTAGGAGGATGTGGTAAAAAAAAAAAAAAAATAGGAGGGCAGAAGGCCCTACACCCCAGTTCCTCCCCTCAAGTCTTACCATATGTCCTAGTCCTTCCTTCTTTAGGCTTCATGTGCAGAAGATACAGTTCACTTCTGCCCTCTCACTTGGAGTCTGATGGTCCCTCAGCAAGTTGGCCAACTGTGGTCACACTCTCAGAAAGCCCAGCCCCCTGCCTTTATCTTCTACACCTTTCAGATAAGATTCCTTACCCCCTCCCCGCCACCCACTCTCAAGATCACCGAATGATCTTCATTGCAAAAGGAAGGAAGGAAGAAACCCTAAACAATACTGCCATCATCACCCAGCCAAGCAACTAAACCAACAAGCAAAACTGCAGCATGAGCTTTCAGAGAGATTACCCTCCTGGTCAAGTCTTAGAAGACAATTTGCTGTCCTACGATTTGCCTTTGGGGTGAATCACGTTTCCAGACTGCTCTCTTTTGACTTAGCAGTTAGTTTGTCAGTGTATAGCCTGGATCACACGGAAGGCTGGAATAAGAGAATTTTACCAGCATCACTCTTTGATGAGCATATGCTCCACTGACAATGAATCCCAAAGGGAAAATGAGTCCTGAAGCCAATATGCACCTGTAATGACACCACATGTTTTTCAGTGTGGTGTGTGAGTTTCAAAGACCCCATTGTGTAATTCTCCACTCCTTTTATGTTAACTCTTATCTCTGTATGAGTATTCCCCATTCCTGGCAGATTCCCCCTCTTACCTGCTCCCTCCCACCGCTCCCAGACTATGTCAGGAGCTAATTCCTCTACCAGAAAGAAGCAAACAGGAAGTGCCTTCTTTAAGGCTGTAGATAACCCACAGCATTGAGGTTTCCTTTTGGTGTTTTGCACCTCTGCTTCAGTTCATTTTGCCCGGCCCCTTTCCTTCCGGTGCAGCATCAGGCCACTTTTCTGGCCTTTCTCTGCAGTTCTTAAGGCCACATGTTTCTCATTTTCCCACTATTTTCCTTGACCAATCATTGTGTGTGCTGCTCATACAAGTGGTGTGATTCACAACTTTGCCCTGAAGCTCAATTTGTTCATGCATCTGGGCTCCCGGCTCCTCATCAGGTTTGCAAACCTGCTGTGCAACCCAGACCCATAACTTCCGCATGTGCTTTGTTCCCCTAGCTCCAGCTTGTGGCCTATCTTTGTACTAAGCCACCACCCCCACAGTTCCTCTGCTGACACATAGCGTGCACATGCAAAAACTGCTTTTTGCTTCATGACTGCTTAAAATACCTGGATCCTGTGATCCTGTGGTTGCGTCTCTGTCCCCTCCTTATTTATGTATTTCATGACATTTTGACTCACCCAAATCTACTCCATCTCTGCTCCCCACTGAAAGGGTCTGCCTTCTGCAGCTTTTTCCTAGGGGGTCAGCATTTGTGTGTATCACTGCTCCTAAGCAGGGTTAACTATTTTTTTTTTTTTTTTTTCTGAGATGGAGTTTCACTGTCATGTTGCCCAGGCTGGAGTGCAATGGCATGATCTTGGCTCACTGAAATCTCCACCTCCAGGGTTCAAGTGATTCTCCTGCCTCAGCCTCCCAAGTAGGTGGGATTACAGGCATGTGCCACCACACCCAGCTAATTTTTGTATTTTTAGTGGAGACAGGGTTTCACCATGTTGGCCAAGCTGGTCTTGAACTCCTGATCTCAGGTGATCCTCACACCTTGGCCTCCCAAAGTGCTGGGACTACAGGTGTGAGCCGTCGTGCCCAACCGCATGGTTGCTATTGATTAGTAAAAGTGTTTCTTTTTCCTGACCTAGAAATGTCTACTTCATGTTAGTTCATCATTCAGAGCTGCTTGGGAGACCTGTGTTCAGCCAGCAAAGAATAAGGCAAGGATGGGGAATGATAAACTGATGGTGGTCCAGTCTTTACTGACATTTAATATTAAATCTATTTCATGGGTGTGATTAGTGAAACTCTTTAAGGAAAGGACGTGTGGTTGTTACTAGTGCTGTAAACGAAATTATTCTGGTTCCCCTGAGTGCGTATGGTTCAATTATACTTCTCTCTGAAAAGGTTAGGAAGCGCTGTGTGAGTTGTTTGGAACAAATAAATTTTAGCAGAAGTGATATGTGTTACCTTGGAATGGAAACTCTGAGAACCATTGTGGACTTTGGCATACTTCCTTTTCTCTGCCAAGGCCAGCATCCTCTGACAGAAATACAGTGCAAATATGTCATCTTAAATGTTTTAGTAGTCTCATTAAAAAGGTTAAGAGAAAAAAGTAAAATTAATTTTAATATATTTTATTTAACTCAATATATCCAAAGTATCATTTCAACAGGGAATTGATATTAAAAATTATTTGTGAGACATTTTACAGTCTTTTATATTCATATTAAGTCTTTGAAATCTAGTGTGTATTTTACAATTACCTCTCAGTTCAGAATAGCCACTTTTCAAGGATTCAACAGCCAGAGATGCCTAGTGAATGACAGCTGGACAGCACACGCCCCAGTCAGCATGGAAGCACAGATAGAGCTTATTTCTCTTCACTTGGCTTCCTAAGGAGAGTGGTATAGGCACAGCTGATCTTCAGCGGATGCACAGGCAGGAATGAGAAGTAAGCCTCTGTTGTTTTCAGTCACTCAGACTTTAGGGTTCTCTGTTGCTGCAACATAAGGTAACTAATAGAGACGTTGATATAGGGTATTAGATACTGATGTAACAATGTGCTGAAATATGCGGTGCTATTAGCTACAGGAGCAAGCAATGAGTAGCAAGGAAATTTTTATCAACTAAAAGGATAGCAATTCCCTTTAAGTAGCGGTAAGACATTGAGTAAATCACTTTTGAAAACTTAGAAGGTTGTATGTAATGCACTTGCAGTTTTAGGGAAAGAGGTTGGATGACAACATTTAGTAGCATGTGTTAGTTGCCATTGGCTGCATTTATGGAGGAATTACAAGAAAAGAAATCAGCTGAAAAGAGAATTGTTGGATTTGAAAGTAAGAATAAAAGGAAATAATAGAGATTGTCCCCAAATTGTACAATTTGTGTGGCAGAGACTTATTGCTTATTATTAACCACAAATGGAAAAAATAAAATTAGGAAATTCACTTAAAGTTAAAAGAAGATTCAAACACAAATTATCAAATTTGTGTTTACTTACTACAAATTATCAAATCAAGGCCTGACCATGGAAACCTCTGAATGGATTAAATAACTCTTTAAATTGGATAAAAGAGCTTAAGGAAAAGATACTAAAACCCTCGTTCTTAGACCCAAGGAATTCATAATTTTATGTTTGTATTATATCCTTACCTACATATTCTACTAAATTTTAAATTTTACTATCTGAAAAACCATGAACCAGGACTTTAAAAATCTACGACTTTCCTCTCCCAGACATTTCTGTCTCTATCAACAAATGTTTAGGAAGGGTGATGGAAATCATCCCTTCAACCTGCAACACCACCAGCCTTGCCACCACAATCAGCCTTGAATCTACTGAGGCTATTAAAGGGTTCCTTTAATGTGCTTGTGTTGGCCATCATAGGAAAGTCCAGAAACTCAAGTACTATGGTTTGTTCGTATTTCCCTGAAATTAATATGTTGAAATTCTAACCCTCAAGATGATGATATTAGGAGGTAGGACCTTTGGGAGGTGATTAGATCATAGGAATGGAGCCCTCATGAATGAGACTAGTTCCCTTCTGAAAAAGATCTAGAGAGACCCCTTGTCTCTTCTTCCTGTGAGGTTAGAGTGAGAAGACAGCTGTCTATGAGGAAGCAGCCCTCACCAGACATAATCTGCTGGCACCTTGATTGTGGGCTTCCTAGCATCCAGCACTGTGCAAAATATGTTTGTGTTGTTTATAAGCTACCCAGTATATGGTATTTTATAATAGCAGCCCGAATGGATTAAGACACCAAGTAATCTCATCTTTTGCACACGGAAGTCCATGGCATTTACACCCCCATTGAGCCACCCATCCCCAACCCCTGAAACTCTTTAACTCCTCTTCCATTTCTGAAACACTTCAAGTAGAACTCTACTGTGCCTTATCATTTCGCCCCTCCCTAACTCCTAAACTCTGCGTATTAAAGTTGCACATCATTTTACACTTCCCCAAGTATTCCCTACACCTTCTTGTTCTAAACAGAATCTAATTCTTCCCTGAGGACTGATTTCTCTGCAGAAGTAACTGTGTATTTCTCTCACAACTCTCAGGCCTCCACAAGTCCGTAGGTATGCAAGTATCTTTCTTAATTCTCATTGCTTCTTTCATACAATTCTTTCTTCTTTACCCCTAAAATCTCTCAGTTTTGAATCTCATGTCATCAAATTAGATCACTGAATACATTTCATTGTTGCTGTCACATGTATATCCCTAAGATGTTAGTCCTGATTTCTCAATGATTTTATTTACTGCTCATACACCATATTCTACATGATTCTGTCTTAAATATACCTCTGTGGTCTTTCCAGTGACTCTAGCCACTCAGTCCCTTTGACCTCTTTTCCCCACTGTTCTGGTTTTTCTCTCTGTCTCATTTCCCCAGAAATATCTTAGACTATGTCATTATCAAGAACTGTAAACACTCCATAATCTCATTTCCAAATATTTCAAACTCTGAGCACCAGGGAATAGTACACTTCCTCTAGAACCCAAACACTCCTTGACAAGGAGATGGCCTCCAACCCATGGGTCCCATTTTCTAAAGTGTCTCCTTCATTTATACCCTTTTCCCGGTTCTTATCAAACTGAGGTTATATGATGTTATGGGCTGAATTGTATCCTTCCTAAATTCATATGTTGATGTCCTAACCCCCAGTATCTCAGAATATGACTGTATTCAGAGATAGGGCCTTTAAAGAAGTGATTAAGATTAATAAAGTCATATGAGTGGGTCCTAACATAATCTGACTAGTGTCCTTATAAGAAAAACTTTGGAACATAAATTTTATTACCCAAAATTTGACTATTTTTTGGATAGTAAAATTTGCAACATAAAGATATCAGGGAAGTGTGTGCACAGAGGAAAGACCATATGAGTAATAAGGGATTTTTCCCTTGACCTTGACCCCCTTTGTGCAGGGGAACTGGAGTGGCTTGTTTCACTCAGCCTGCCTCTGGCCACTCCTCACAAGAAGGAGTGTGTGAGCAAGTGAGTGTGGGAACTGGAGAGAATGAATGCTGGAACCAGCCAGTCGCTTCTCTCTGGCAGGAGCAGGCTCTGTGTGGGCCTCGCAGCAGAGTCCAAGCCCCTGCGCTCTCAGCACCTGGGCTCTTGTCCATTGTCCAGAAAGAGTCAGATCACATGAATGGATGGAAGAGTAGTGTATGCTGAGGATTGTATTGGGTGATGGATGTGGTTCTCAGTGGAATGGGCAGTTGGAAAGGGGATGGTGCAGGAAGAAGGTGCTCTTTCTCTGAAACCACATTGTCTGAAGTTAGCCACATCTAACTGTAGTCTCTGAAATTCAGCCACTCATTTGTATCCCTGATACTCAGCTGCTTGTATCCCCAACGCTCAACTGCTTGTGTTGTTCTGCCAGCTGGTCTTTTTATGGGCACAGCATAGGGATGTGGCAGGCCAAAAAGGCAACATTTAGGCAGAAAAATGGGGTCGGCTGTTTTCACTTAGGGCTGTGGTTCCAGGCTTAAGGGGGTTGGCCTGGAGCCCAGCCTTTCTGTCTCATTAGGACACAGCAAGAAGGCAGCCATTTGCAAGTCAAGGAGAGAGGCCTCAGAATAAACCAGACCTGCTGACACGTTGATCTTGGACTTCCAGTCTTCAGAACTATGGGAAAATAAATTTGTGCTGTTTAAACCACCCAGCCTGCAGTATTTTATTATGGCAGCCTTAGCAAACTAATATGGATTTGGTACTGAGAAGTTGGGTACTGCTGTATCAAATACCTAAGAGTGTAGCAGGGGCTTTGGGATTGCATAATGGACGGAAACTAGGAGAGTTTTGAGGTGTATGCCAGAAAAAGCCTAGATTGCCTTGAAGAGTTTGTTGGTACAAATATTGATGTTAAAGGTGGTTCTGATAAGGCACCAGAGGGAATAAGGGACATGTTATTAGAAACTGGAGGAAAAGTGATCCTTGTTATAAAGTAGCAAAGATCTTGGTTTGTGTTCTAGTGTTTTGTGGAGACTAGAAATTGTAAATGATGACCTTCAGTATTTAGCTGACAAGATTTCTAAGCAAAATGTTGAAAGAGCAGTCTTGTTTCCCCTTGGAACTTATAGTAACACACAAGAAGACAGAAGTAATTTGAAGAAAAAGTTGTTAAGTAATAAGGAAGAACTCGAAGATTTGAAAAAGTGTATTTTGGAGAGAACACTAACGGTGTGGCTGGACAATTGCTCCATAGATTTGGGGTATGATTCATGGATCCAATCAGCAATTTTAGCAGAAGCCAGGAAAAGATATGGGGTTACACGAGCAGAAATACTGCCAGCTTGGACTAAATGGGACAGAAATGAGACAAAGTCAAGGAAGGCTGTTGTACTTCTGGGATTCTGCAGGACTGGACAATAGAGCTATCTGGCTGGGAAAATGTATTACCCATTATCCTTAAAGAAAAGGGAAGCATGACACTGAGGTGACTCAGAGATCATCAGGACTGCCACCCCCACTCCAGATCCTAGGGTATAGATTCAGGGGAGACACCATCTCCTCTTCAGCTTCCATGGGGCAGGCCCTCATTGCCCAGGGCTGCCAGGATGGGGTTGTGTCCTGGTGGGCCCAAAGGACAGAGCATTCAGCCAAAGAGGATTATTCTTGAGTCTTAAATTTTAATGAGATTTCCTGCTAGGTTTTGGACTTGCTTGGGATCCATGACCCCTTTCTTCTTTCCAGTTTACCCTTATCCTCTGTCTATCCTCTGCCTGTCCCACCAGTGTAATTTGGAAGTAGATAACTTGTCTGGTTTCACAGGTTCACAGCTGGAACGGAGTTTTGCCTTAGGATGAATCATACCTGCAGTCTTGCCCATATCTGAATTATAAGAAATTTGAGACTTAGAGTTTATGCTGCAATGGATTAGAATTTTGAGCTGCTGGGATGGGGGTAAATGCATTTTGCTTGTGAGGAAGACTTGAATTTTGGGGGCCCAAGGGCAGAGTATCATGGGTTGAATGCCCTGCCAAATTCATATGTTAAAGCCCCAACCTGCCGTATCTCAATATGTGGCTGCATTTCGAGATAGAAACATGTAAAAGGTAATTAATATTAAGTGAGGTCTTATGGGTGAACCCTAGTTCAATCTGACTTGTGTCCTTATAAGAAGAGGAAGTTTAGACATCATGAAAGTGCACACAGGAGAAAGATCATATGAGCACACAGCAAGAAGGTGGCCATGCACAAGTCAAGGAGAGAGGTCTTAGGAGAAACCAGACCTGCTAAAACCTTGACCTTAGATGTACAGCCTCCAGAACTACAAGAAAATAAATTTCCGTTATTTAAGTTCCCCTACCCACCACCAAAAAAAAGAAAAAAAAAATCCATGACTTTCAATACTTAAAAAGCACCACAGGTCCCTACTTGTGATGAGTAGGAGACTGGTTCCCAAGAAACGAGCTAGTCCCCAAGGAATATTCTCCAACTCTTCAGGTGATCAAGGAAGATAATGGAATAGGTTATCAAGTTACATGTCTACCCGTAAGTAGGAGGCCTTACGACATTTGCTCAGTGGGATTTTAGAATTGTAAATGACTGCTGTGTGTCTACCACGCTTTCCCAATTTTTAGTCGGGAGATGATATTGTGGCATGAGGAGAAAACACTGGGGAAACTGAGGGATGGGAGAGATACTGAGAACAAAGGGAATGAGAAGTTATGACAGGCAGTTAGATTCCCTTTAAAACTATTTAAAGAATAAAGGTTGGAATTACGTTCAGCTACACTGGCCCCTGGGCGTTTTCTCAGACCATAACTTCTTATGGATACTGCTCTCAGTGGGGCCTCGGCACTATGTGAGTTACAGTAAAATACATTAAACTTGGCACTGGTCATGATTAGTACCTACCGTATCTCTCCTCTGTATATCAACTAGGCTGATCTGCACAGATGTAGATCAGGCTGTGCTGCTGTCCATTGAAATCCAGCAAGGGCTCCCCATTCTATGTATGATAGGAATTAAGCCTCTTTAACCCACTAGTCAGGGCTCTTCACGCTGTGGCTCCTGTTTTCTTCTGCAGCCTCATTTCTTGCTGCTCATGTCCTTTGTCTTATGCTTCAGGAACACCAGAGTATTTTAAGTTTTTTGCTCAATGCATGATACTTCTCTTGATTCAAACTTTCCTGGAATACCCTTCTTCCTCTTTTTTGCCTACTAATTGTTTAAAAACTTAATTCAAGTCTCATCTCAAAGAAGTCTGTGCAAGCTGTCAGAATTATTAGATGTTCTTATTTGACCCACCCTAAGACCTTACACATCTATCATTAAGGTTATCACTTTGCATTAAAATTATGTATTTACGGGCCAGGCACGGTGGCTTAGGCCTATAATCCTAGTACTTTGGGAGGCCAAGGCAGGTGGATCGCTTAAGCTCAGGAGTTCGAGACCAGCCTGGCCAACATAGTGAAATCCCATCTCTACAAGAAATACAAAAGTTAGCTGAGGATGGTGGCTCGAGCCTGTAGTCCCAGCTACTTGGAGGGCTGAGCGGGGAGGATCACTTGAGCTCACCAGGCGGAGGTTGCAGTGAGCCAAGACGGCACCACCACACTCCAGCTTGGGTGACAGAGAGAGACCCTGTATCAAAAAAAAATATATATATATATATTTACATTTGTGTATATACATATATTTACATCTGTGTGTGTGTGTGTATATATATATATTTACATTTGTGTATATACATATATTTACATCTGTGTGTGTGTATATATTTACATTTGTATATATACATGTATTTACATCTCTGTGTGTGTGTATATATATATTTACCTTTGTGTATATACATATATTTACATCTGTGTGTGTGTGTGTATATATATATTTACATTTGTATATAAACATTTCTTGGAGAAATGTTTCTGGAAGACAGAGCCAGTGATCACAGGTAAGAATGGATGAGGAAACTTCCTAGAGAGTAAGGTTAGTAGAGGTTTCATAAATGTTTCCTGGGTAAGCGGCAAGTGAGAAGTTTGTTGTTGAAATAGTAGAATCTGACTGTAATTTACAGTTTTTCCCAGCATGGCGAGTGTATTTCTGTACCAATAATGGATCATAATTTCTAAAAGCTCTCATTTTTTGCCTGATAGGCCACCAAAACTCTGATGGTATAAGCTAGTCAGCTTTTCCTTGCCAGCTTATCAGAGAAGGATCTCAAATGCCTGATCTTTTACCATAGCTTGCTGACATTCCCTGACTGAAGACAGAGAGGTAAGAAGCCACAAGAGTTTTCGTGGTGAAGGGAGTTAGTTATGCAGTAATTGCAATAATGTCTTATATGACTGGGCAACCATGGCCAAGGCCTTAACAGCCTTTGACATAGCTATAATGTTTAGAGTGTATTTTTGGACCATGATGTGAAAAGCAGACATTTGTGAAGTTTTTATCAAATGCCAAGGTTATTGGGAATTTGGGAAACTATCTGCCCATGAAACCACATCATACCTTCTTCTCCCCTTGAAACTTGCATTGTCTCTTCCTTATGATTACTTTGGGGCCCTATTATTCCTTTACATGACACCTTGGCCATAATGGATTGGTTTATGAGTGGAAACAGGGACCCACTTGGACCAATCATAAAACTCGACAGCTCCAAATCATACCTCACTGGTACAAAGATTATCATCTGACCTAAGATTGACTAACAAAATCCAGGATTGTTATGCTTGGTAAAAGAAAGTTTGGAAGTTATGAGATGTGAGACTTTGGAGACTTATTTGAAAAATTCAGGTGCTGTGAGAAAGAATCCAACCAACTTGCAAAAAGAAAAGAAATGAATTGTACATAGATGGTGGTAAGTTGACTAGGCACAGTAGCCTCACAATAAACATAATTTAAATGGATACCTTAGCTAAATGACAGGTTTATTTTATGACACGGACCTACAGGATGATTCAAATATAAATGTAGCCACAAATCTTAGATTATGAAATATGACCCATTATATTTACAGACAGAAACACAGAATAAGAGAAGGAAAGTGGCACCAAGATAATAAATACCTCAGTGAAAGAGGCTAGATTTGAGCTTCGAATTATATTGGCAGAGCTCTGATTCCAAACCTCCTGATCTGTTAAGAGAAGAGAACCATAGATTCACCTCTATGGTGGAGTAAAGATGGTCACAAAATCTTTGACACTTTTCCCATTGTGAGATGGAGTCTATGTCTCTTCCACTTGAACGCGGGTGGGCTCTGCGACTGCTCTGATGGATAGAATCTGGTGGAAATGACACTGGCGGTGTCTGGCCTTAAGAAACTGACCGCTTCTGCTTCCTATCACCTGGAACACTAACTATTGAAAGGCAGCTTCTGTGTGAGAGGTATGACTACCCTGAGAGTACCATGTTGTGAGAAGCCAAGGCCATGTGAAGAGTCCATGGAGGATGAGACATTATGTGGAGCAAGAGAGAGACCGAAGAAGACCGAGATGCTGGACAGAGGAGTGAGACATAGGAGCCCTCTTAGAAGTCCATACCCAGCCCCAGTGACTCGGGCTGACAACACGTGAATCAGAAACAAGCTGCAGTCATCATGAATTCCCAATCCAAAATTTTAGGTAAATAGTATAGTTGCTTGGGGACACTAAATGATGGATAGTGTGTTAGGCAGCAATAGATAACAGGAACAGATAGACAACTAGAAAAGGGGTGCTGCCATCACAAAAATCTAAAATATATAGTATGGTTTTTTTGTTCTTTTGTTTGTTTTTTGAGATGGAGTCTCACTCTGTTGCTAAGGCTGGAGTGCAGTGACATCACGTCGGCTCACTGCAACCTCCATCTCCTGGGTTCAAGCAATTCTCCTGCCTCAGCCTCCCAAGTAGGTGGGATTACAGGCACCCACCACCATGCCTGGCTAGTTTTCATATTTTTTTGTAGAGACAGGGTTTCACCATGTTGGCCAGGCTTATCTCAAATTCCTGACCTCAGGTGATCCACCTGCCTTGGCCTCCCAAAGTGCTGGGATTACAGGCATGAGCCACCCCACCTGGCCAATATATAGTATTGGTTTTGGGAATGGACAGTGGGCAGAGACTGAAAAAGCCTCAAGGAAAGTGTTAATGAAGTCTGGAGGACAGAAGGTCATTATTGTGGGTCGGCAGGAACATGACACTTATTGTACAGTGGCAGCAGGTTTAGCAAAACTATCATCTGAGAGATTCTAGAAAATAAAATATAGGCCTAATAAACTGATGGGTTTTGCTAAGTAGATTTCCACATAGAATGTTAAAAGTGTCACCTGGTTCTTTTATCTGTACATGATAAAGTAAGGATGGGGGAAATAAGATAAGAAATAGTTATTCAAATTTTTTGGCAGAATTTAGAGAAAATGTATGGCAACCAGGACTTGTTGGCTTCAAATAGGACTATTTCTCATGTTTTCCTGATGGTGTCTCGCTGTGTTGCTGAGGCTAGCATCAAACTCCTGGCCAATCGCAGTGCTTGACATCCCAAAGTGCTAGGATTACATGGGATTACAGGTGTGAGCCACTGCACCCAGCCTAAGAAAACATTTTTAAAGCCAGAAATAGCCTCCAGGCAGAGATCAAAACCAGGGCAATAAGACAAAGACTCAGGGTAAAAGTTAAATCGAAGCTGCAACTGTAAATCCCTTTGATAAGACTTCTGAAAAATTTAAGATGATGCTTTCTTGGCCCTTTCAGCTAGACAAAATATTTTCTTTTTCTTTTTGTGTTTTTGAGATGGAGTCTCGCTCTTGTCACCCAGACTGGAGTGCAGTGGTGCGATCTTGGCTCACTGCAACCTCCGTCTCCTGAGTTCAAGCAATTCTCCTACCTCAGCCTCCTGAGTAGCTGGGATTACAGGTACCCACCACCACAGCCAGGAAATTTTTGCATTTTTAGTAGAGACGATTTCACCACGTTCACCAGGCTGGCCTCTAACTCCTAAACTCAGGTGATCCACCTGCCTCGGCCTCCCAAAGTGCTGGAATTACAGGTGTGAGCCACTGCGTCTGGCCAGACAAAAGATTTTCTAGGATTTTAAGAGTGTGCCTTACGGGTCTGTCTGTTAAACTAGCAGTTCCCAGCCTCTTTGGCACCAGCCATCAGTTTCATGGAAGACAGTATTTTCAAGGATGAGGTTGGGGCCGGGAGGGGATTAGAGGTGGGCGGATGTTTTCTGGATGAAACTGTTTCACTTCAGATCATCAAGCATTAGTTAGAGTCTCATAAGGAGCATATAACCTAGATCCCTTGCATGCGCAGTTCACAATAGGGTTTGTGTTTCTATGAGATTCTAACGCCACCGCTAATCTGACAGGAGGTGAAGCTCAGGTGGTAATGCGCGCTCACCCGCTGCTCACCTCCTGCTGTGTGGCCTGGTTCCTAACAGGCCATGACTGGTACCGGTCTGCGACCTGGGGGTTGGGGACCCCTTAAGATTCAAATAGTCTTAAAGATATTGTCCCATTTTTAAGCAGCTTTGCAGAGGGCCCAGGGCAGAGAAGAATCTACCTCCAAAAGATTTGCGGCCATGACTTTTATATAACACAACAGATTATAATTTGATACACAAGAAGCCCATGATGTTTTAAAAGAAATTATATCACCTTGGACTTGAAAAGGTCAGAATCAATATCAAATAATAATAAAAAAAAGCCCTTGGACTCCACACCAAACTAGTACAGCCAGGACTCAGAATGAGAAATTTATTCCGCATAAAACAAAGGCTATTTCTTAAGGAAAAAGAGGACTGACTTACAGGACCAAACCAAGACCCCAAAGGTCAGAACCAAAGGAAGCAGAGAATCCTACCAAAGGTTCAGGACCGGGGCCGCATCCAGGAGCTGGCAGCATCCACTGTCTGGATGTCAGTGTTGTTCTGGAGCAGCGACGGCCCTGAGCCTCTTGCTTTCCTCCTTTTAGAAAGGGCGTGTTTACACATTTCCACCCATCATGGTATGTTGGAGTGTATGTGTATCTATGTGTGTGTGCGTGTGTGTGAGTGAGAGAAAGAGAGAGAGAGAGAGAGAGAGAGTTGGGGCAAGATAATTTATTTCTCTATTTCTAGGATTTCAGATTGAGAGGACATGCACTTGAGGAACCAAACCCAAGATTTATTTGTACCTGGATCTGAGATCTGGAACCTTGAGCCTAAGCTTAATAACATAAGGGGATGAGACTTTGGGGGACTGCAGAACATGATTAGCACATTTTCATGTGGGGAGAGTATTGTTTGTGACCACAGGGCAGAGTGTGGCACATCAAAGATGGCCACAAATTCTTTGACATTTCTCCCATTGATAAGTGGGAAGCTTGTGTTCCCCTGCTTAAATCTGGTTAGATTCTGTGGCTGTTTTGATCAATTGAATATGGTCAAAGTGAAGTCGTGCCAGTTTCTTGAACCAGGTTTTAGGCAGTTGGCAACTTTCACTTCCTGTTCCTTGGAACTCTCAGTTTTGGGATCCAGCTACCTCTTGAGAAGTATGATTGTACTGACACTACCATGCCATGAGACGCCCGGCCACGCGGAGGAGGAGGCATCGTGCAGAGAGAGAACCATAGAGAACCCATGTATCATGCATGAGCGAGAGTCATCTTGGAAGTGGATTCTCCAGTCCTAGCTGATGCCTCATGGATTAGCAAGAAACTCAGAATGCATGATGCATAAAACCCCTGAGCAAAATAAACAGGCAGTTTTGAGCCAGTACATTTAGGGTAGCTGATTATACAGCCACAGATGACCAGAACAACTTCTTGGAATTCACTATTTAATCAAAAGCACTTGCTCTTCCTGTCACGAAAATTGTTGGTTATACAAAATTGGAGTTTGTCTGACCTCATGACTTCTGGCCAATAGAATGCAGCAGAAGTGATGTCTCCATTTTGAGCCTGGGCCTCAGGAGGCTCGTGTCCTTCTGCTCTTTCTCTTGGAAGC
>NW_012106709.1:1909119-1933370 GCF_000951045.1 Mandrillus leucophaeus
AAAAGATTTGCGGCCATGACTTTTATATAACACAACAGATTATAATTTGATACACAAGAAGCCCATGATGTTTTAAAAGAAATTATATCACCTTGGACTTGAAAAGGTCAGAATCAATATCAAATAATAATAAAAAAAAGCCCTTGGACTCCACACCAAACTAGTACAGCCAGGACTCAGAATGAGAAATTTATTCCGCATAAAACAAAGGCTATTTCTTAAGGAAAAAGAGGACTGACTTACAGGACCAAACCAAGACCCCAAAGGTCAGAACCAAAGGAAGCAGAGAATCCTACCAAAGGTTCAGGACCGGGGCCGCATCCAGGAGCTGGCAGCATCCATTGTCTGGATGTCAGTGTTGTTCTGGAGCAGCGACGGCCCTGAGCCTCTTGCTTTCCTCCTTTTAGAAAGGGCGTGTTTACACATTTCCACCCATCATGGTATGTTGGAGTGTATGTGTATCTATGTGTGTGTGCGTGTGTGTGAGTGAGAGAAAGAGAGAGAGAGAGAGAGAGAGAGTTGGGGCAAGATAATTTATTTCTCTATTTCTAGGATTTCAGATTGAGAGGACATGCACTTGAGGAACCAAACCCAAGATTTATTTGTACCTGGATCTGAGATCTGGAACCTTGAGCCTAAGCTTAATAACATAAGGGGATGAGACTTTGGGGGACTGCAGAACATGATTAGCACATTTTCATGTGGGGAGAGTATTGTTTGTGACCACAGGGCAGAGTGTGGCACATCAAAGATGGCCACAAATTCTTTGACATTTCTCCCATTGATAAGTGGGAAGCTTGTGTTCCCCTGCTTAAATCTGGTTAGATTCTGTGGCTGTTTTGATCAATTGAATATGGTCAAAGTGAAGTCGTGCCAGTTTCTTGAACCAGGTTTTAGGCAGTTGGCAACTTTCACTTCCTGTTCCTTGGAACTCTCAGTTTTGGGATCCAGCTACCTCTTGAGAAGTATGATTGTACTGACACTACCATGCCATGAGACGCCTGGCCACGCGGAGGAGGAGGCATCGTGCAGAGAGAGAACCATAGAGAACCCATGTATCATGCATGAGCGAGAGTCATCTTGGAAGTGGATTCTCCAGTCCTAGCTGATGCCTCATGGATTAGCAAGAAACTCAGAATGCATGATGCATAAAACCCCTGAGCAAAATAAACAGGCAGTTTTGAGCCAGTACATTTAGGGTAGCTGATTATACAGCCACAGATGACCAGAACAACTTCTTGGAATTCACTATTTAATCAAAAGCACTTGCTCTTCCTGTCACGAAAATTGTTGGTTATACAAAATTGGAGTTTGTCTGACCTCATGACTTCTGGCCAATAGAATGCAGCAGAAGTGATGTCTCCATTTTGAGCCTGGGCCTCAGGAGGCTCGTGTCCTTCTGCTCTTTCTCTTGGAAGCCTTGGAGGCTGAGGACATGAGTTATCCCAGCTGCCTCCCTGGCTGACCACAAATTTATGA
Organism: Mandrillus leucophaeus; assembly: GCF_000951045.1. Lineage (NCBI taxonomy): Eukaryota > Metazoa > Chordata > Mammalia > Primates > Cercopithecidae > Mandrillus > Mandrillus leucophaeus. Next base: position 1,910,599 of record NW_012106709.1, read on the forward strand.
GCAAGCCAAGCTGAGGTCAGCTGAGCCCAGCAGCCTAGAAGAACCCGCCCCGTTGGACCCAGCCTAAATTGCCAACCCACAGAACCATGAACTGAAAAATGGTTATTGTTAAGCTGTAAGTTTTAAAGAGGTTTCTTAAATAGTGAGAGCTAACTTTAATAGTGATACAACAGCCTTCTATTTGTTTACTGCCAACCAAGAACAAAGTGGAGAAATATTGATTGTGCTGTCCAATTTTAGGGAATTTGTTTACTTTCATTTCTTTACACATTGGAGGATGAAACCAATTAACTGTTAGGATTTCTGTGTAACGGAATATGATGAGGAACACAGCAACACTTCTGTGACATTTCTGCCAAAAACGAAAACCTGAACCTAATTATAAGAAAACATCAGATGAACCCAAACCGAGGGACATTCTTCAAAAGTGTCAAGGTCACAAAGGACAAGGACACACTAAGAAATTCTTCCAGTTTGAAGGAGACTAAAGAGATGTGACAACAAAAATTCAACATGTGATTCTGACTGGATCCTTCGACTAGAAAGAGCATTATTAGAACGCTGGGCAAAATGTGGGCATTTATGGTTTGTTTAGAGGAGTGCATTAGCATTAACTTGCCCATTTTGGTGGTTGTATTGTGGTTATGTGGAAATGGCTTTGTTTATAGAAATGGTACATGAAAGTATTTGGAGGTTTTGGAGCTTCATGTAAGTAACTTATTCTCAATAGATCAGTTTACAAGTTTAAAAAGAAAAAGAATATTATAGAAAAGAATTGTTTTGTTTTGTTTTGAGACAGAGTCTCAGTCTGTCACCCAGGCTGGAGGGCAGTGGCGCTTTCTAGGCTCACTGCAACCTCCATCTCCTGGGTTCAAGTGATAGAAAAGAATATTAATGTTATGGCAGTTCTAATCCCACAAGATAATAAAGAACAGGTTTCTCCCACTTAAGTCAATAATTTGTGTTTGATCATCAGACTTACTGCCCCCCAAAAATACTCCTTGGGAGCCTATTTCTTATTATTTTTCCCTATTTATTTATTTATTTACTGGAGACAGAGTCTCACTCTGTCTCCCAGGCTGGAGTGCAGTGGCGCAATCTCGGCTCACTGCAACCTCCACCTCCCAGGTTCAAGTGATTCTTCTGCCTCAGCCTCCTGAGTAGCCAGGATTACAGGCGCATGCCACCAGGCCCAGCTAATTTTTATATTTTTAGTGGAGATGAGATTTCACCATATTGTCCAGGCCGGTCTCAAACTCCCGACCTCAGGTGATCCACCTGCCTTGGCTTCCCAGAGTGCTGAGATTACAGGCATGAGCCACCATGCCCAGCTTCCCTCCATTATTTTAAATGAAAAAAAGTATATGCTTGGCATATCAAACTAGAGCACCTAATCAATTTCTATAACCTGGAACCACGACACAGTCAAATGCCCATATATCAAAACATCATGCTAGTATGTAAAACATTTAAAACATCACTCTCTGATCACCAAATACTTAATATGGTTATTAACAAACTATTGCTTTGTGTGCAATATCTCAGCCACAATCCCACTTGCTGTCACTTGATGTGCTTTTCAAAATGGTCTACACATGATGACATGAGTATGATATTCTACCAATTTTGTTTGACTCAAGACTATTCTTTATTCTTATTATTCTTTATTAAGATTTATTTCATCCATAGTTTTGTTTAAAATAAGGTATTGAATTTTAGGGAAAATTATACAATTTTCCTATATAAGCAGCGATTTAAAAAGTGTGCTAGAATAAGTATGTTTGATGAAGTTGGCAAGTATAATCCAAGAAGTATTCTAGTAAAAAAAAAAAAAATTATCTACAAAGACATAGGGGCTGTGCCTGTATATTAAAAAGCCACAATCAGTTCAGCTATAAGTCTTAAATAGATAGCTCAATGAAACAGAACAGATTTACCCTCAAATGAAAGAATTACATCTATACTATATAACACTATAAATATTTGGCCAGTGAACGAGATTATTGGCTAGCAATTGGAAAAACAGTTTAGACCTACACAACATTATGAAAATCATTTTCAGAGAATTTACAAAGTTAAACACTTTAAAACAGAAAATCTAGAAGAAAGTGGAACTGAATTTATTCATTTTATGCCTTGGAAGAGTTTCTTAAGGATAGAAGCAACAGAAGTCAATAAAAGAAAACACACGGATTTGATTACAGTAAAATTTTAGAATTCTGTGTGTATGAGCTTAAAAGGAAAATAAACATTTACAGCAAATAGGAGACCAAAGCATCAAATATTAAGAACTCACACAAATTAGCCCATCGCAGTGACTCACGCTTATAATCCCAGCACTTTGGGAGGCCAAGGTGGGTGGCTCACTTGAGGTCAGGAATTCAAGACCAGCCTGGGCAACATGGTGAAACCCCATCTCTACTCAAAATACAAATTTTAGCTGGGTGTGGTGGTGTGTGCCTGTAATCCCAGCTATTCAGGAGGATGAGGCATAAGAATCATGATCATGCCACTGTACTCCAGCTTGGGTGACAGAGCCAGACTTCGTCTCAAAAACAATTTTAAAAAAGTCACACAAATCAATTAAAAAAAAATTAAGACAATGTAGGAAAGGGCACACCAATACCATTTATAAGAGAAGAAATATGAAATTATGGGAAAAATGATTTTGCTTGTAGTCAGATAGAAATCATAACCCTGAGCTACCATAGCAATCTATTAAATTGAAGACATCATTAAAAATATCACACTATACAGTGGCAATGAAGGGTGTGGCAAACTAGCTGGGTACTCTGCACATAACTAGTGTACAAATAAAATAACAGAGCCCTTTGGGAAAGTAATTTGGTATGGTGACCATAAATATTAACACATTTTGACCTATTATACTTTTGGAAATTGCTCTTATTCTTGCACAAAAGTGATCTTTACAATATTGTTTACAATGGCAGAAGAAAGTGTCTGTGTTAGAGAGGGGGCAGAAACTAAATAGCTGGTAGTTAAGCAAGCTATGCTACCAACACTTCATGTAATGGTATGCAGTCATTAAAATAGCCTTAAAAATGAACAGAAGTGTCTGGGCACAGTGGCTTACACTTACAATTACAGGGATTACACACCTGTAATCCCAACATTTTGGAAGGCTGGAGCAATAGGATCATTTGAGCCCAGGAGTTCGAGACTAGCCTGGGCAATACAGTGAGACCTCATCTCTACAAAAAATTTAAAAAGTAGCTGAACATGGTAGCATGCATCTGTAGACCCAGTTACTTGGGGGGCTGAGATGGGAAGATTGCTTGAGTCCAGGAGGTCGAGGCTGCAGTGAGTCATGATTGCACCACTAGACTCCAATCTGAGTGACAGAGTAAGATCCTCTCTCAATTAAAAATGAAAAAATAAAAAAATAAAAATTGGACGGGTACAGTGGCTCACGCCTGTAATCCCAGAATTTTGGGAGGCCACTTGGGGTGGATCACCTAAAGTCAGGAGTTCAAGGCCAGCCTGGCCAACATGGCGAAACCCTGTCTCTACTAAAAATACAAAAAATTACCCAGGCATGGTGGTGCATGCCTGTAGTCCCAGCTACTCAGGAAGCTGAGGCAGGAGAATCACTTGAACCCTGGAGGCAGAGGCTGCACTGAGCTGAGATTGGGCCACTGCACTCCAGCCTGGGCAACAGAGTGAGACAATGTCATAAAAAATAAAATGAAACAGAAGTGATGATACTATGTCGAAAAAAAAGTAGAAGCCAAAATTGTATGCCCCGTCTGATTACACAACCTTAATCAATGCATACGAATAAGTAGTGAGATTATACACCAGGATATTAACAATGGATGTGAGAAGTAATGAATCAATAAAAAAATATTTTAAAAATATTGTTTCTATTTGTCCAAAATAAAAGAGAACATATATTATCTTTACAACTTAAATATAGATATAAAGAAAGAAGAGAGGAGGGATGATGTTACAGGCCACTGTAAAAAGTCAGTATCCCTCTGAGAGCTGATGACAACACTGCCTAAGATGGAGGTCATGCTCCAACCTGCCCAAAGAGTCTTCCCATGCAGTCACAGCTGCTGTAATACTTTACAAGGCTTCATAAACACATCAAATGCTTACTGGCCAGGAAATAAGCCTGGTAGTTAGATATTTTTGTTTATGTTCAACATAAAGTGTGTCTGTGTTTTTCAACTTTTCATAAGGTTAAGGTCACAGTGTTTTTCCATTATAAAATTGCTCATGTAAGAAAAAAAAACACTCACAGTTGCACCATAGAAAGTGTTTTTATTATAGGAGTCATCAACAGACGTAGGATCCATTTTTTTCCCCCAAATATCATTTTAAATGTTCAAGTTGCATTGGTGCTGGTAGTATTTTAAATCAAGGAAGTACATTGGTAATATCATTTTACTTGTAGTTTTGCTGCTCCTTATATCGGAGGATGTTTAAAGTGAATGTAATATAGTAGGGGGTAATCTTCCATTGAGCTTGATAATTCTATCAGCAAAATGCCAGGGGAGAAGGAATATCATGTTCTCTTTGAATTGCATTTTTGCAACCTGAGATTCAAGTTCAGGTTCCTTGATGCACCCTTGGGCATTGAATATGAATTAATTATTGTGTCCAATTTCCTCCACCTAGCCCCTAAGGCAAGTGCAAACAAGCCATCAACATCACCCCCATGGCCACTAGAGATCATATCAAAGGAAAGCACAGAATGGCACAATGTTCCACTGGTAAGAAGTTGTTTTTTTTTTTTGAGACGGAGTCTCACTCTGTCACCCAGGCTGGAGTGCAGTGGCGCGATTTCGGTTCACTGCAATCTCCGCCCCCTGGGTTCAAGGGATTCTCCTGCTTCAGGCTCCTGAGTAGCTGGGATTATAGGTATGCACAAGCACACCCAGCTAATTTTTGTATTTTTAGTAGACATGGGGTTTCACCATTTTGGCCAGGCTGGTCTTGAACTCCTGACCTCATGTGATCCGCCTGCCTCAGCCTTCCAAAGTGCTAGGATTACCAGCATGAGCCACCTCACCTGGCCCCGTGGTAAGAATTTATCCATTGGGAAGGACTGAAGGGAGAGTCAGGTTGGCCCAAATTGGAAGCTATTCGATACACTTAATATCTTCTAATTTAATTCACACTTTCCAGGTGTGGATTAAATCACATCAAGAACCACTGTGCTCTGATTACAGGAGTAATTTCTTTTTTTTTCCTTTTTTTCACTGTAGTAGCAATTAGCCAGGCACTGCCTATAAAGGGGAAGGCAGGCCTCATGCCAGGCTGCATGCTGCTAATGGGGTTGCCACTCATTCTTAGCGGGAAAATGGTTCTTTATGACAGGTGTGAGATTTTGGCCTCAAAGAATGACTCACAAAAGGAAAGCAGATATGGGTCTTTCTAAAGCTCTTGCTTCTCCAAAAGATTTTTAAAACCCTCAGAGTATTTTATTTCCTATGATTTTTTAAGTCCCTAATAAATAATGATGGGCCTGTAATCCTAGCACTTTGGGAGGCTGAGGCGGGCAGATTACTTGAGGCCAGGAGCTCGAGACCAGCCTGGCCAACATGACAAAACCATCTCTACAGAAAATACAAACATTAGCAAGACATGGTGGTGCGCACCTGTGGCCCCAGTTACTCAAGAGGCTGAGGCACAAGAATCTCTTGAACCCACGAGGCAGAAGTTGCAGTGAGTGGAGATCGTGCCACTACACTCTAGCCTGGATGGCAGAGAGAGACACTGTCTCAAAAAAAAAAAAAACCAAAAAACCACAAAACAAACCAATCAAGTAAAAATGAAAAAATATAATGATGGGATTAATAAATTTCCTTCTTTTGTCCTCTAACATGTATGTGCCTGCTCTCAGATTGTCTTTTTGTCTTGGCTGCCATTCTGCATAAAATCTCTCGCTGAAGCACTCAAAAGGCTAGTCCTATGGGAAGAAAAATAGAATAGCTTTCCTATTCTTCTTATTGGAGATGTAAGTGAAAAACTTCTTTCCTCTTAATGTAAGTTTTAGGGCAAAATTCTTGAGAAAGACTTTATAAATCACCTATGAGTTTAATTCTGTACAAGGGAGTATTTTTAAAATAAAAATAATAAACATTATTATTAATAACAATGAATAATAATGGAAGCTAGCAGAGAGACTATACAGTAACATGGTCAAGAAGTGGATGAGAGTCAGACAGACTGGCGTAGAATCCCAAGCTAGTAATGGTCAAGACAGCGATTTTACTGCCTCTCTAGAGGCCATTATTATTGGTGATGGTTTGTTATTTCTTGTATGGCTAAGGTAATAGGTAGGTGAGGAGGAGGGAGGCCAAATACCAAGAGAGAGCTGGAGAGGCAGCCGGGACCAGATTATGAAAGGCCTTGCTTCTGAGTTTGGATTGAATTATAAGCTTGACATTCACTGGAAAAAATGTATCTTAGAGAGAATGACATACACCTTAGACATTCTGGCTCATGATGCAGAATGCATGGCTAGGGCAAGAGTGGAGACATGACCTGCTAGGATAATACAGTGGTCCAGTGAGAGGCCACAATGTTAGAGACAGTGGAGATGGGAACAAATGGGTATGTTCTGAATTTATCTAGAAGTTAGAATCCACAGGACATGGAGATATGCTAGAAGTGTCAAGAATGAATACTACCTTACAGAATTAAAGACAAGGTGTGACTCTCCTGGTGTCTATTGTGTATTAACAGGGACCATCTGACACATGGTAACTTAATCCGGAAGAAGAGTAAATCTAGGTAGTTTTGTACAGGCTTTTTGGACAAGACCCCTTTCAGGCCCTGACTGGTTGCTCAGCCCATTGACCCACAGGACTGGCCATCAGAATACATTCAAGCGACTCATACTTTTTATAAGCTTTGGATTCGTAATTGAAAAATCTAAATCCTTCATGCTGTCTTTTAAGTACAATACTAATTTTTGTTTAGTAAAGATTGTTAATTATATTTTCTTTACTAAATCTATATCTTTATGTAAAAGAAGAAAAATTAATCTTTAAAAATCCTTATACAATATGTGTGTGTGTGTGTGTATATATATACACATGTGTGTGTGTGTACATATATATACGTGTGTGTGTGTGTGTATATATACACATATATAAATTTTTTTTTTTCTTTCAGATGGAGTCTCGCTCTGTTGCCAAGACTGGAGTGCAATGGCGTGATCTCAGCTACTGCAACCTCCGCCTCCCAGGTTCAAGCGATTCTCCTGCCTCAGCATCCCGAGTAGCTGGGATTACAGGTGATCACCACCATGCCCAGCTAATTTTTGTGTTTTTAGTAGAAATGGGGTTTTGCCATGTCGGCCAGGCTAGTCTCAAACTCCTGACCTTAGGTGATCCGCCCACCTCAGCCTTTCAAAGTACTGGGATTACAGGTGTGAGCCACCATGCCTGGCCTATAAAAAGTATTTTTAAAATTTAAAAGCAATTTAAATATCTAGGCAAGTTACCCAAATCTCCAGTTCCTTAAATTGTAAGTAGCTGCATGGCCTGTTTGTAGCTTTCCCTTGGTGTGTTCTTTCTAAAGCATAAATCAATTTTGAAAGAAAAAGCCAATGTTTCAAGTGGTATTAACTGAATTCAGAGCCTTGATACAAGTATGGAAATAAGTATACCATGATTGGATAGTATTTAAAAAATCAGAATTAACAGCCCAGGTGTGGTGGCTCACGCCTGTAATCCCAGCACTTGGGGAGGCTGAGGTGGGCCAATACGAGGTCAGGAGATTGAGACCACCCTAGCCAAGAGGGTGAAACCCCATCTCTACTAAAATACAAAACAAAACAAAAAAATTAGCTGGGTGTGAAGGCGCGTGCCTATAGTCCCAGTTACTCGGGAGGCTGAGGCAGGGGAATAGCTTGAACCCAGGAGGCGGAGGCTGCAGTGAGCTGAGATTGCGCCACTGCGCTCCAGTCTAGCAACACAGCAAGACTCCATCAAATAAATAAATAAATAAATAAAATAAAATAAAATAAAAATCATAATTAACAAATATCTCATTCTGACTTTGCTTAATTTTTATGATTATTAATATATTTTAAAACCCTGTTTGCTTTTTTCCCCTGGAGACTGGTTTTTGTCTCTTTCATTAACTTTATTGTTTACACTGAGAAATAATTCCTCAAAGGTAAGAAAAAAAGTTACTTAAAGACTTAATATTGTTTTAACTTAATATATTACTTTACTATTCAAGCATTTGTTCTATGATGACAATAAATTAACCCTAGCCTTTTTATATAAAAAAGAAAAATCTGTATCATACTATTTATCTTTCTAACTTAGAGCATACCATTTAGAGTTTTCCAGAGTTATATTTTCCAGAGTTATAAATCAGAATTTGGGTGTATTAATTTAGTAATATCTTTAATGAATTGACCATAGTCAATAAACAGTTAATGTTAATGATGATAACCACTTGCCTCTGTGTTATGCTACAGCTTACCTAGTGCTTTTATTTTTTTAATCTTATTTATCATCTCAAATGGTCTGTAACATAAATGAACTAGGTACTAATCCTTCTTTTTAAATATGAGAAAACAGAAACTGAAGAACCAAGTATCTTCCTCAAATATCAACTATTGGTAAGAGGGAAAGTCAGCCTTGAAAACAAGTCTCTGGGTAGTGCCTTTTTCTATCACAAACCATTGTGTTTGTCAGTTGCGAGTTAGTAAAACCCAGGATATATTTTAGAAATAAATGAGAACAGATTCGAGATTATCCTTACACTAACATAACTTTTGTTTGCCTGCCACTGTTGCCTTTTTGAATCAGAGAAAAAGTTTTGGACTTTTGGTTAATATTTTGCAGAATTGTGGCCAAACTTGCATCCCCCTATCGTTGTGGGTTGAACCGTATAGCTCAAAAAAGATATGTCAACGTCCTCACACTCGGTACCTCAGAATGTGACCTTATTTGGAAACAGGGTAATTGCAGATGTGATGAGTTAAGCTGAGGTCCTGCTGGAGTAGTGTGGGCCCTGAATCCAATATAATTTTTGTCATTATAACAAAGAATGCCATGTGAAGAGACAGAGATGCACAGAAGAAGACAGCCATATGAAGCTGGAAGCAGAGGTTGGAGTTGCACCGTCACAAGCCAAGAAATGCCTGAGGCCACCAGAAGCTGAAAAGAGGCAAGAATAATCCTCCTCAGAGGTGTCAGAGGGAGCATGGCTCTGCTGATGCCTTGATTTCAACCTGTAGCCTGCAGAACTATGAGACAATACAACTCTATTTTCTTAAGCCACCCGGTCTGTGGTACCTGGTTATGGCAGTCCTAGGAAACTAATACACCTATGGAAGTACACTGTGTTTGGGTAAGTGTGGTTTTAAAGAGAATATGGCTGGGTGCGGTGGCTCATGCCTGTAATTCCAGCACTTTGGGAGGCTGAGCTGGGCAGATCACCTGAGGTCAGGAGTTCAAGACCAGCCTGGCCAACATGGCCAAACCCCATCTCTACTAAAAAATATAAAAATTAGCTGGGTGCAGTGGCACATGCCTGTAATCCCAGCTACTCGGGAGGCTGAGGCAGGAGAATCACTTGAACCTGGGAGGCAGAGGTTGCAGTGAGCTGAGATCACACCACTGCACTCCAGCCTTGGCAACAGAGCTAGACTCCATCTCAAAAATAAAATAAAATAAATAAATAACGATTTCTTCAAAGCTGTACAGAAGTCTGTGGTTGCTGACTATGAAATTTTGTGGCTAGCTAAACGTCTGCAAAGTTCATCATCAATGTTCATTAAGGGTCCTAGTGCCTTACCCATGTAATCTGAGTCTTGGGAAGGCTGTTTAAGATGGCACAAATTGCCAGAGTGACCAAGGCAATCAGGCAGTGATGAAGGGCCTGAGCAAGGAGTCTGCCTCCAAAGATTGCCCCAAGAAAAGTTAGGATTGGGCATTTCCAGGGCAAGTGATCCCTGACTTAGCTCTAAAATTCTCAGCTGGAAGTGAGGCTCCAGTGGAGCATTGGGATTCTTGGCCATCCCCGTACTTCAAGGACATGTCATGGGCACAGTAGATATCAGGACAAAAGTGCAGGACTTTGGGGTTAATACTTGAAGGGCAAGCAGTGGACTGATGGTGACTGCTGAAGACCCAGTGGACAGACTTGTAATTTCATTAATGAATTCATACAAATACATGGGAATGGGAAATGCTGGTACCTCAGCTATGGATTTGCAGATCCTGGGCTAAAAAAACATGTCACCTGTAGGCTAACAGTTGATGATGGTATTGTTTCAAAACAGAATAATCCAGAATGTTTAGCAGTTTGTTTATAATTTAGATCCCAAGAGTCCTAGTCTAGGAAAGATTCATCCCTACAACTCCCAACCTACCAGTCAGCTGAGGGCTTGTAGCAGTCAGGATCCTGGGAAAAAGGAGGTGACACTCTCTAGCTGAGTAATTAAGGTGATTTTAGTAAAAGTACTATTTGCAAATGTGTTGGCAGGATTTAAAAAGAGCAACAAAAGACTGTACCCTACTTTAGGCTAGTCACAGCAGGGAGCCATTTCCACATCTTGGTGGGAAGGGACAGAGGAAGGGAGAAGTTACCAAGGCTGGGAGACAGCTGCTGTCTCCAAGGCTGCTGCCAGGAGCTGTGCATTCAGGAGAGGCCTGCACAAAATCCACAGGGTCTGGATGGAGCAGTGTCAGGGCAATAAATCCTAAGCCTCACTCTCCCCTTACTGCATCTCCTGCTAGAGACTCTCACTGGTGAACCCCAACTAGAAGTAGGAGGGCAAGGGAACCCATGGGTGTGATCCATGCAGTTAGCTTTCGGGGATGCAGGACAAAATGAGGACTGTAGATGGAGGGAATAGCCAAGTAAATGAAGATAACCAGCACAGGCAACCAGGATCCTTCCAATTGCAAGTGACAGAACCCTATCATAAACTAACTTAGATAAAAAAGGAAATTGATTGGAAGTTGCTATGGTTTGAAGGTTTGTGTCCTTCCAAAATTCACATTGAAGCCTAATCTCCAATACAGCAGTGTTAAATAGTGTGGCCCTTTGGAGGTGATCAAGTCATGAGGACAGAGTCCTCATGGATGGATTCAGTGACCTTATAGAAGAGGTTAAAGGGAGCTCCCTGCCGCTTCCACCATGTGAGAACACAACAACAAGGCACCATCTATGGAGCAGAGGACTAGCACTTATCAGTCACTGAATCTGCTGGCACGTTGATCTTGGCTTCCCCAGCCTCCAGAACTGTGAAAAATAAATTTCTGTTCTTTATAAGTTACCCAGTCTTAGGCATTTTGTCATAGCAGCCCGAAAGGGCCAAAACAGAATTTGGTAGTAAGAAATGGGATGCTGCTATAAATACCTGAAAATGTGGAAGTAGTTTTGGAACTGGGTAACAGGTAGAGGCTGGAAAAGTTTGGAAGTGAACACTAGAAAAAAAACTATATTGTCATGAACAGGACATTAAGGGTGATTTTGGTGAGGACTCAGAAGAAGAGGTGGGCAGTAGAGAATTCTTCAATCTTCTTAGTGATTAAGAAATAATTAACAGAATGTTGGTAGAAATATGAACAGTAAGGGCCATTCTGATGAAGTCTTAGATGGAAATGAGAAACGTGATACTGGAGATGGAGTAAAAGCCATCCTTGTTATAAAGCGAAAAACAACTTGGCTGAATTGTATTTGTGTCCTAGTGTTTTGTGGAAAACAGAACTTAAGAGTGATGAATTAGGATATTTGGTGGATGAAATCTCTAAGCAAAGTGTTGAGGATGCAGCTTGACTTCTCTTAACTGCTTATAGTAAAATGTGAGAAGAGAGAAGCAAATTGAAGACAGAATTTTAACCACAAAGAAGACAGAACATAACGATTTGGAAAACTCTCATCCTGGCCAGGTAGTAAAGAATAAGAAAGTATGCCTGGCAGAGAAAACCAAGGGTGTGACCAAAAGGTCATTTGATGAGGAGATTAGCATGAATGAAGGAAGCCATGTGCTATTCATCAAGACAATGGAAGAATGACGCTGAAGGCATTTTGGAGATCTTTGGGGCTGCCACTCCCATCACAGGCCCAGAGTGCCAGAGCCTTGAGGGCAGAACAGGTTCCAATGGAAGAGCCCAGATGGAAGTGCCCATATGACCTCGAGACTCCTGCCTAGGGCCACCTTAAGTTCCTGTCACCCACGTTCCAGTGTAGAGCTCCTCTGGTGCCCCATATGTGGCTCCAGTAGGCCCATGTGCAGGGTGGTCAGCTATGGCCACACCTCTGGAGGGCACAAGTGGTAAACCCTGGCAGCATCCACGTGGTGCTAACTCTTACAGGCACAAAGACTGCAAGAGCTTGGGGGCATGGCTATGTCCACCTAGATTTCAAAGGATGTCCTAGAGATACTTGGCGCCTAGGCAGAGAATTGCTGCAAGTGTGGAGCCACTGCAGAGAGCTCCCACCAGGGCAATCTCTAGCGGAGTCATAGGAGTGGGGCACCCCTGAGACCCCAGAACTCTAGTGTTACCACCATGCAGGCCAGCCTGGTAAAGCCACAGGCACATGACTCCAGTGTGTGAGAGCTACTGCATGGGCGGCACCAAACAAAGCCATAAGGGCAGGGCTTACCAGAACTTTGGGGGTCCAACTGTACCCCCAGTGTGTCCAGCAGGTGGGGCGTGTAGTTAAAGAAGATTATTCTGGACACTTAAGATTTAATGTTTGTCCTGATGGATTTTGGGTTTGGTTGGCATCTGTTACTTTTTCTTGTTTTCTATTTCTCCCTTTGGAATGGGAATGTCTGTTCTATGCCTGTCTGAGCATTGTGTTTTGCAAGCAAATTTTTTTGACTTCACAGACTCACAGCAGGAGGGGGAATTTGACTCAGGATGAATCATACCTCGAGTGTCACCCATATCTGATTTAGAGGAGACTCTTTAGACTTTTAAGTTGATACTGGAACAAGTTAAGACTTGGGGGCTATTGGGATGGAATGAATGCATTTCGTATGGGAGAAGGACTTGAATTTTAGTGAGCAAGGGGTAAAAGGCTATTATTTGAATGTTTGTGCCTCCTCCAAAATTCATGTTGAAACTTAATCTCCAGTGCAACAGCATTAAGTAGTGGGTCTTTAGGAGGTGATTCAGTCATGAGGGCAGAGCTCTCATGGATGGAATCAGTGACCTTATATAAGAGGTTGAAGGGAGCTCCATTGCCCTATCACCATGTGAGGGTACAGCAAGAAGTCATCACATTGCAGCCGAGAGCAAGACCTCACGAGACATGAATCTTCTGGTGCTCCAATCTTGGCCTCCTCGGCCTCCAGACCTGTGAAAAATAAATTTCTGTTGTTTATAAATTGTCCAGTCTTAGATATTAGGTTATCGCCTATTACAGCACAGACTGAGGCAGACATTGGTAGTGAGAAGTAGGGTGAGTGCTATAATAAATACCTGGAAATATGGAAGTGGCTTTGAAACTGGGTTATGGGTAGAGGCTGGAACAGTCTTAAAGTAAATACTGAAAAAAAAAAGGCTCTATTGCCATGAACAGAGCACTAAGGGTGATTCTGGTGAACACTCAGAAGAAAAAAGATCCTTGATCTTCTTAGTGATTATTTAAGTGGTTCTGATCAGAATGCTGGTGGAAATATGGACAGAAAAGCCTATTTTGATGAGTTCTTAGAAATTAAAACGAGGTATTGGAAACTGGGGGAATGGCCATCCTTGTTACCACATGGCCAAGAACTGAATTACGTCCATGTCCTACACTTTGTGGAAGTCAGAATTTAAGAGTGATAAACTAGGATATGTGGCAGAAGAAATTTCTAGGCAGCAAAATATTCAGGGCAGTGCATGGCTTCTTTTAACTGCTTATAAAAATGGGAGAAGATGAGAAAATGTGAGAAGAGAGAAATGATTTAAAGACAGAATTTACCACTAAAAGGGAAGTAGAAGTTAAAGATTTGAAAAATGTTCAGCCTGCCATGTAAAGAATGAAAATAAGTGTGTTCAGGAGAGAACACCAAGGGTGTGGCCAAGCAACCATTTGATGAGGAGATTAGTATAGACAGGAGGAAGCCAGGTGCTATTCATCAAGAATATGAATGGGAGAATGACCCTGAAGGCATTCTGGAGATCTTTGAGGCTACCAAGCCCATAACAAGCCAGAGTGACAGGGCCTTGAGGGCAGAATGGTTTCCAGGAAAGAATCCAGGATTCCCATAGAATATAGGAGTTCACTTAGGCCATCTTAAAAGTCTCTGCTCCCAGCATTCTTGTGCAGTCCTTCTCACCTGCCCCAGTTGTGGTTTAACCAGGAACATGTGGCTTGGAATACCTCTCTGTAAGGTACAGGTCATAAACCTTAGTGGCACCCATGTGGTGTTAATTCTGCAGGCTAGCAGAATGCAAGTGCTGTAAAGGTATGGCTGCCTCCAGTTAGATTTCAAAGGATGCCTTAGAGACCTGCGGAGCCTAGACAGAGAACTGTCACAGGAGCAGGGGTGCCAAAGAGAGCCCCCACTAGAGAGATGCTTATTGGAGTTAAGAGGGGAGGGCCACTGCAGAAAGCTGCCTCTAGAGCAGGGCTCAGTGGAGCCATGGGAACAGGGCTGTCCCCAAGACTCCAGACCTGTGGAGCCACCAGTGTGCAACACCCGCCTAAGAGAGCCACAGGCACCTGACTCCAACCTGTGAGCACTTTAGTGTGTGTAGTGTCCAGCAAAGCCATGGAGACAAGGCTGCCAAGAGACTTGGAGGTTTAACCCCTGTCCCAGTGTGTCCAGAATCCAGAACATGGTGTCTAAGAAGATTATTCTCTAGCCTCAAGATTTAATGTTGTTTGCCTTGTTGGGTTTTGGTCTTACTTGGAATCTGTCACCCCTTATTCTTTCCAATTTCTCCTTTTTGGAATAGAAATGTCCAAATTGTATTTTGGAAGCACATAACCTGTTTGGTTTTGCAGGCTCACAGCTGGAAGGAACTTTGTCTCAGGGTGAATTGTGCCTTGAGTATTATCTATATCTGGTTTAGATGAGACTCTAGACTTTAAACTTTTGAGTTGATGCTGGAATGAGTTAAGACTTTGAGGGATGGAATGAATATATTTTGCACGTGAGAGGAACATGAATTTAGGGGAGCCAGAGTGGAATGCTGTGGTTTGAATATGTCTCTTCCAAAATTCAGGAGTTGAAGCTTAAGGACAATGTGATAGTGTTAAGAGGTAGGGCCTTTAAGAGGTGATTGGGTCATGAGAGCTCTTCCTCTCATGAATGGGATGAAGGCCCTTATGAAAGAGGCTTCAGGCCAGGCATGGTGGCTCATGCCTATAATCCCAGCACTTTGGGAAGCCAAGGCAGGTGGATCACTTGAGGTCAGGAGTTTGAGACCACCTGGCTAACATGGCAAAACTCTGTCTCTACTAAAAATACAAAAATTAGCCAGGTGTGGTGGCACATGCCTGTTGTCCCAGCTACTTGGGATGCTAAGGCCAGAGAATCTCGCTTGAACCCAGGAGGTGGAGGTTGCAGTGAGCTGAGATCGCACCACTGTACTCCAGCCTGGGAGACAGAGTGAGACTCCATCTCAAAAATAATAATAATAATAATGATGAATTAATTTTAAAAAAGAAGTTTCACACAGTGTTTGCTTCTCTTGCCCTTCCACCTTCTGCCATGTGAGGACATAGTGTTTCTCCCTTCTGGGGATGCAACCACAGTGCACCATCCTGGAAGCAGAGAGCAGCCTTCACCAGACAACTGAACCAGCAGCACCTTGATTTTGGACTTCCTAGTCTCCAGAATTGTGAGAAAATAAATGTATGTTCTTTATAAATTACCGCATCTCGGGCATTTTGTTATAGCAGCATAAATATACTATATTACGCCATTCTTGCATTGCTATAAAGAAATACCTGAGACTGGGTAATTTATAAAGAAAAGAGATTTAATTGCCTCACAGTTCCACAGGCCTCATGAGAAGCATGGTGCTGATGTCTGCTCACCTTGTGCTGAGGCCTTAGGAAGCTTACAGTCATGGCAGTAAGTAAAGTAGGAGCATGCATTTCACATGGTAAAAGCAGGAACAAGAGAGAGAGTTGGCAGGGAGGTCCCACACAGTTCTAAATGACAAGATCTCATGACAACTCACTCACTATCACAAGAATAGCACCAAGGGGATGGTGCTAATCCATTCATGAGAAATCTACCCCTGTGATTCAATCACTTCCCGCCAGGACCCACCTCCAACATTAGGGTTTACAATTGAACATGAGATTTGGGTGCGGACAAATATACAAATTATATCGCAGGCTGAGACAAACACTCTCTGATATGGTTTGGCTGTGTCCCCACCCAAATCTTATCTTGAATTATACTCCCATAATTCCCACATGTTGTGGGAGGGACCTGGTGGGAGATAATTAAATCACGGCGATGGTTTCCCCCATACTGTTCTCGTCATAGTGAATAAGTCTTATGAAATCTGATGGTTTTATCAGGGGTTTCTGCTTTTGCATCTTCCTCATTCTCTCTTTGCCTGCTGTTATCCACATAAGATGTGACTTGCTCCTCTTTACCTTCTGCCATGATTGTGAGGCTTCCCAAGCCACGTGGAACTGTAAGTCCAGTTAAACCCCTTCCTTTGTAAATTGCCCAGTCTCAGGTATGTCTTTATCAGCAGCATGAAAATGGACTAATATAGTAAAGCTGTACCAGTGAAGTGGGTTGTTGCTGAAGAGATACCCCAAAATCTGGAGGCAATTTTGGAACTGGGTAAGGGGTAGAGGTTGGAACAGTTTGGAGGGCTCAGAAGAAGACAGGAAAATGTGGAAAAGTTTGGAACTCCCTAGAGACTTGTTGAATGACTTTGACGAAAATGCTGATAATGATATGGACAATGAAATCCAGGCTGAGTTGGTCTCAGATGGAGATGAGGAACTTACTGGGAACTAGAGCAAATGTGACTCTTGATATGTTTTAGCAAAGAGACTGGTGGCATTTTGCCCCTGCCCTAGAGACTTGTAGAACTTTGAACTTGAGAGAGATGATTTAGGATATCTGGCAGAAGAAATTTCTAAATAGCAAAGCATTCAAGATGTGACTTGGGTGCTGTTAAAAACATTCAGTATTAAAAGGGAAACAGAGCATAAAAGTTTAGAAAATTTGCAGCCTGACAATGAGGCAGAAATTTACATAAGTAACGAGGCACAGAATGTTAATCCCTAAGACAATGGGGAAAATATTTCTAGGGCATGTCAGAGGTCTTCACGGCAGCTCCTCCCATCACAGGTCTGGAGGCATAGGAAGAAAAAGTGGTTTCATGGGCAAGGTCCAGCATCCCTGAGCTGTGTGCAGCCAAGGGACTTGATGCCCTGCGTTCCAGCTGCTCCAGCCACGGCTGAAAGGGGCCAACATAGAGCTCAGGCCATGGCTTCAGATGGTGCAAGCCCCAAGCCTTGGCAGCTTCCAGGTGATGTTGAGCCTGTGGGTGCACAGAAGTCAAGAATTGAGGTTTTGGAACCTCTACCTGGATTTCAGAAGATGTATGGAAATGCCTGGATACCCAGGCAGAAGTTTGCTGCAGGGGTGGGGCTGTCATGGAGAACCTCTGCTAGGGCAGTGCAGAAGGGAAATGTGGGGTCAGAGCCCCCACACAGAGTCCCTACTGGGGCACTGCCTAGTGGAGCTGTGAGAAAAGCACCCCCATCCCCCGGACTGTGAATGGTAGATCCACTGGCAGCTTGCACCACGCACTTGGAAAAGCCGCAGACTCTCAACACCAGTCCATGAGAGTGACTAGGAGGGAGGTTGCACCCTGCAAAACCACAGGGGTAGAGTTACCCAAGACTATGGGAACCTACCTTTTCATCAGTGTGACCTGGATGTGTGACATGGAGTCAAAGGAGTTAACTTTGGAGCTCTAAGATTTGACTGCCTCTCTGGATTTCAGATTTGCATGGGGCCTGTAGCCCTTTTGTTTTGGCCAATTTCTCCCATTTGAAATGGCTCTATTTACCCAATGTCTGTATCCCCTTTGTATCTAGGAAATAACTAACTTCCTTTTGATTTTACAGGCTCATGGGCGGAAGGGACTTGCCTTTCTCAGATGAGACTTTGGACTGTGGACTTTTGAGTTAATGCTGAAATGAGTTAAGACTTTGGGGGACTGTTGGGAAGGCATGATTGGTTTTGAAATGTGAGGACATGAGATTTGGCAGGAACCAGGGTGGAATGATATGGTTTAGCTCTGTGTCCCCACCCAAATCTCATCTTGAATTGTACTCCCATAATTCCCACGTGTTGTGGGAGGGACCTGGTGGGAGATAATTGAATCATGGAGGCGGTTTTCCCCATACTGTTCTCATGGTAGTGAATAAGTCTCACGAGATCTCATGGTGTTATCAGGGGTTTCTGCTTTTGCAACTTCCTCTTTCTCTCTTTGCCTGCTGCCATCCACGTAAGATGTGACTTGCTCCTCTTTGCTTTCCATCATGATTGTGAGGCTTCTCTAGCCATGTGGAACTGTAAGTCCAATTAAACCTCTTTCCTTTGTAAATTGCCCAGTCTCAGGTATCTTTTTCAGCAGTGTGAAAATGGACTAATACACTCCCTATGCAAATTGTGCCCTAAGACTGCAATTCATTTGCTGTTCTCTGGGAACAGCCTATGTCACTATGTCTGGCTAACTCCTTTTCTTTCATCTCCTACCTTTCCTGATCCTACTAATCACTAGAGACCCTGCTCAAGTCTTACCATCTCCATCAGAACATCCCTGCTCCATCCAGGGGAAAGGAAACTTTCTGTCCCTGCTCTTCTGCTACGTATCAGAAAGCTGTTTACACATCTGTCAAGGCCAGCTTTTCATCACAACTAGTGATCTACATCAGTCTCCCTCATGAAACTGCAAGATCCTAAAGGGAAAGCCTCCTATATTCTGGACACACCACCATAACCTACATGCCCACATCCACACCCACACTTGTGCTTGGCACCGGGCTTGTGTGTTTTTGATGGAAGGAATCTTGGGAGCTGTGGGAAGGAATGAGGACTTGACTCTCATTTCGTGCCCTCCCCCCACTTCACATACCCTCACTAGCTTTCTCCTTCTTCCCATGCCTCCTGTCTGCTCTTGGCTTTTCAGTGGTTGGTTATAAATATGGTCACTTTTCTTATCCACATTGAGATAGATTTAAGACTGAACTTTGACTTTTAAAAGCATGTGCCTAAGACACTGAGCTTGTAAATCTACCCTGGTTAAACATGTGACAAGTGTTGTAAAGCAAATGTGACTGTATTTCCTTTTAGAAACTGATGTTCCTCATAAATGTCAGAACTGAAATCTTTTAGGGAATGATATTTTTACAAGAACTTTTAGAAAAGTGTTGATTACTTAAGCCACATTAGTCAAAGGTATATAGGATCAAACATCATTTGCCTATCCAAAGGGAGAGCTCAGCCTGACCTTGGCAGCTGTGGTTGCATTATAACTTCTTTTGTTCAGAGACATTTTGCTTTGAAAATGGTTTACACTTCACTGTTCAGAAACAGAAGTAAAACTGTTCATAGAGTGGATTGAGGGTCAACGGGCTTTCCTTCTTTTTTGGTGTTAACCACAGATGTCTTTAACTGAACATGGCCTTTCTAAATGACCCTTTCAGTTTCTATAGCTACTACTTTGTGGACTAAAGTTCAACAGTTTGTGGGCTGGCCAATTTGACTTGGTAACCCCCTAAGCACACTCTGCAACAAAGTAAAAGACATAACATCTCTGTGAAGAGAGCTGCTGAAATTCAGGTAAACAACAAGCCCTGAGTTTTATGATGACCAGTTAATAGTACATCTGTTCCAGGCCCTAGTAATCAACCAAACTGCAGTTTCTAATTATTAAAGCCACCATCTTCGTTTGTCCAACGAGGTAAAAGAGAGAATGTTAACCTTTCTGTCACTTCCAGGACATCAAAAAAGCAATTCCCCCTCCCTCTTCTTTTCTCCATCAAACTAAGAAGGAGAAAGAAAAGAAGGAAGGAAAAAACCTGAATATTTTCTACAATCAAACAACGGAAATTTTAACAACTTTTCAACAATAAGTGTAATGTTTCCCAGACAAGAATCTTTAATATAGTTGAGTAAACCAGAAACTCTAAACTATTCCTCTTTTAGCACTCAGCCCCCATAATGACATATTATTGAATCCACATTTTGACACTAACTGTGATAATTTTTCTAGAAGCAAAATGGAGCAGCAGTACAATGGATGTGATGACATTCAAAGTGGTTGGGACGTGTTGACTGACAGAGGACCAAGAAGGAGCATTGAAGATGGTTTTGCAAGTTTAAGCCTAATGACTGGGAAAATGTGTAACCGAAGTAGGAAATCAATAGGGGAGCTAGTTTTATGAAGCAGTTGCTTAGTTCAAGTTTAGATGTTGGGTTTGAGGTAGAGACAGTAGTATGTTCAGTGGAGGCCTACGGGGGCAGATAAAATGGAACCTACAAGATATTGGACATAAAATATAATGCCGCTTCTGGTGCTGCTCCCTAAGATATGTTTTGCATAGGAAGTACAATGGTCTTTCTTAAAATAGGGTGTATAGAGTGTTCCAGAGAGGCAAATGATTACATATTTATGGTCTGTACTTGTCAAAAGTCAGGCCTGAAAATTTTGGGGGATTGGTAATAACGGCCCTGTATTAGTCATTTTTTGCATCACTATGAAGAAGTACCTGAGGCTGAGAAATTTATAAAGAAAAGAGGTTTAGTTGGCTCATGGTTCTGCAGGCTGTGCACGAAGCATGGTGCCAGCATCTGCTTCTGGTTGGGACCTCAGGAAGCTTCCAATAATGGCAGAAGATGAAGCAGTATCAGGTGTATCATGTGGTCAGAGTGGGAATAAGAGAGAGAAGGGGAAGGTCCCAGACTCTTTTAAACAACCAGATCTCGAATGAATTAACCAAGTGAGAACTCACTCATCACCATGGGGATGGCACTAAGCCATTCATGAAGAATCCACCCCCATGATCCAATCACCTCCCACCAGGCCCCACCTCCATCATTGGGGATTGTATTTCGACATGAGATTTGGAGGTAACAAACATCCAAAGCATATTAGTGCCCCAAAATAAGAAATTAACACTCCATGCCAGGAAGGATAAAAACACCAAGCCAGGAAGAAGGGAATCTAAGCTGGATAATGCTGATACAATTCCCACAACCACACTATGTGTTGCCACCGACTTTTTTTTCTTTGAGACGGAGTCTCGCTCTGTCGCCCAGGCTGGAGTACAGTGGCGTGATCTTGGCTCACTGCAAGCTCTGCCTCCCGGGTTCACGCCATTCCCAAGTAGCTGGGACTATAGGTGCCCACCACCACCCCTGGTTAATGTTTTGTATGTTTAGTAGAGACGGGGTTTCACCGTGTTAGCCAGGATGGTCTCGATCTCCTGACCTCATGATCTGCCTGCCTCGGCCTCCCAAAGTGCTGGGATTACAGGAATGAGCCACCACGGCTGACCAGGTGTTGCTACCAACTTCTGAATGAGAAAGAAGCAGCATATCCAGAATCACCTACACATTTACATTCAAGTTACTTGTTTAATAAACTAGATGTAGCTGTCATTCCCAAGAAATCCTTTGCCACATCCCTAAGTTAAGGAACCTGTCTATAAATTATGTGAAGCTTGCGTTGCACTAGGGTTGATCCCATGCACATCATCATTCAGCTGGAGGTTGAGAAGGTAAGGTTTTCAGAAGTAAAGGGAATATCTATGTTTCTCACATTTTCTGCATGGAGTATAATGTGTTTATTTAAAAACACATAATTACTGAAAAAAGTTATTAACAAGAAAAACTTTCTGAGCCCACAAAATAAAAATATACTTAAATAAAAAAAATGTTAGGAGGATAGAACAAGGTGAATGCAATCCTCCTTGTAATAGTATAGTTTTATTAAGTCAGTGTGAGCATCTGGCCTTCTTTCCAAGGGTTTCATCTCCTCAGAGAGAGTTTATCTGTACACCAGGTTGCCAAGACAGCTGAGAAACAAGCAATAGGCTTCAAATACTGGAACTAATTATATGAATGCCAGCTACCAGATTTCCTTCTTCTTTCTTTCTTTCTTTCTTCCTTTCTTTCTTTCTTTCTTTTTTTTTTTTAGGGTCTGGCTCTGTCGCCCAAACCGGAGCGCAGTGGTGTGATCCCGGTTCACTGCAACTTCCACCTCCCAGGTTCAAGAGATTCTTCTGCCTCAGCCTCCCAAGTAGCTGGGATTACAGGCATGTGCCACCACACCAGGCCAATTTCTTGTATTTTTAGTAGAGACGGGGTTTCACCATGTTAGCCAGGCTGGTCTCAAACTCCTGACCTCAGGTAATCCACCCGCCTCAGTCTCCCAAAGTGCTGGGATTACAGACGTGAGCCACGGTGCCTGGCCCAGCTACCAGATTTCTTTTACCTTTTATAAAATATATATAAGGTCCTGAGCCCAGCATTCACATTCTACTTTGGCTTACGTTTTGAATACTGTTGTCCTTTCACAGATAAGGATGGTTATGAATGTATACTAGGTATGTTCATGTATGGAGTTACACGATTCACTGCTCATACAAAAGGTGTATGACCTATGTATCCATGTACGGGGAAAAAAGTATAAGTGTGCCTCTTTTAAAAACATAAATAGATAAAGAGCTACTCAAGGAAAAAGATCCTCCAAAACAAACAACCATCATGAAAAATCTTGATTATTCACATTTGAATTGAAATGAAGACCAAATGTTTTGGATTTTTCTAGGCA
>NW_012106709.1:1934335-1939557 GCF_000951045.1 Mandrillus leucophaeus
TTTTTTTTGAGACTAGGTCTCACCCTATCACTCAGGCTGGAGTGCAGTGGCTCAATCACGGCTCACTGCAGCCTTGACCTTCTAGGCTCAAGTGATTCTCCCACCTCAGCCTCCTGGGTAGCTGGGACCAGAGGCATGCTCACCATGCCCGGCTAATTTTTGTATTTCTTTGTAGAGACTGGATTTCACCATGTTGCCCAGACTGGTCTCGAACTCCTGAGCTCAAGCAATCCACCTGCCTCAGCCTCCCAAAGTGGTGGGATTACAGATATAAGCCACTGTGCCTGGATGGAAACTTGGGTTTTTAACATAGATTGAAACAAAAACATTTTTCTGCTTAATGAGAAAATTAAAAGAATGAAAAACTATGAAAAATAAAAAGAATGAAAAACCATATTTATGGTTGATTGAGATTTAAATCCCAAGTATTTCATCCTCAAGTTCCCTCAAATATGCCAAGCAGGCTCACACTTCGAGGCCTTTGTGTTTGCTGTTCTCTCTGTCTGGAATGTCCTTCCATCAATTCTTCACATAGCTCCTGTATTCTGCAACGAAGAAAAGGGAACACATATACACTGTTGGTGGGAAGGTAGATTAATACCACCTCTATGGAAAAGAAAACAGTGTGAAGATTTCTCAAAGAACTAAAAATAAAACTACCATTTTCTCCAGCAATACCACTACTGGGTATCTACTCAAAAGAAATCAGCATATAAAAGAGATACCTGCACTCATATGTTTATTGCAGCACTATTCACCATAGAAAAGATAAGAAATTAACCTAAGTGTCCATCAATAGATGATTGGATAAAGAAAATGTGGTGTATACATATAAATTCCATGGAATACTATTTGGCCATAAAAAGAGTGAAATAATGTCTTTTGCATCAACATGTATGGAACTCGAGGCCATTATCTTAAGTAAAGTAACTCGGAAACAGAAAGTTAAAATACTGCATGTTCTCACTTATAAGTGGTAGCTAAATAATGTGTGCCCATAGACCCAGAGACTGGAATAATAGACTTTGGAGACTCAGAAATGTGGGAAAGTGAGAGCAGGATGACGGATGAGAAATTACTTAATGGGTACAAGGTACACTATTTGGGTGACGGTTACACCAAAAGGCCAGACTTCACCACTCCACAGCATATCCATGTCACAAAACTGCACTTGTACCCCCAAATCTGTAAAAATAACGTTCTTTTTTTTTTCTTTTGCAACAGAGTCTTGCTCTGTCGCCCAGGCTGGAGTGCAGTGGTGGGATCTCTGCCTCCCAGCTTCAGGACATTCTCCTGCCTCAGTCTCCTGAGTAGCTGGGACTACAGGCGCCCGCCACCACGCCCAGCTAATTTTTGTATTTTTTTTTAGTAGGTACGGGGTTTCACCATGTTAGCCAGGATGGTCTCGATCTCCTAAAAATAATTTTTTTTTAATTATGAAAGAAAATAGCCTGGTATATTTAATTTTATTGGACTTAAATACAAACTGACCTTCTGTTTATAAACATTGTGACATGGGGGTACATATTCCTCATTTTAATATACACTTTTGATCCTCATTAACCTATTCTAAAATATGTTACTGCTTACTTACTCCACAATATTTTATCTGTGGGCTAAATAAGACAGAACATCTGCCTCCGAGGTACAGAGAATGAATCATAAAACTACATACTTAGGTTATGTGCAGCAAAAGCAGGGGTCTTCATACACACTCATGCTTAATCTTTAAATGCATCTTCTAGTGGGGCTTTTGACACTCAAATAGCCAAAGTGCATTTATGAGTTAATGCTTTTAAAACAGCTCACTACTCATTCATGGATAATTCTATTGAAACTTGTTTTTTTCGTATCTAATGGGAAGTTTAAAGCCTACACCATGGGAAAGCATACACTGAATTTGGGGATTTATCGTGGTATCATATGTTAGACAACAGATTCTAGTCTTTGACTTCCCTGCTAAGCCAAAGAACCCTGAAAAGTATAAACACACTTGTCATTCCTGGGAGGTCGCTCTTCAACATGGATATAAAAGGTTTATAAACAAAGATCAGGATAATCAGAGCAAGGGTAGTGAGGGGACAGGTCTGGGAAGTGATGATGATCTAGAATGCCCAGGGAAAATGGCGTGGATCACTGAACAGGGGCTGGGTCCACAGAGTATTTTTAGTGTCCCAAGCAAGATTTAAACTTTTATCTTTAGTTACTAAAACATAAGGCAGAATCTCCTGCTGTTTCTTCTCAAGGAAGAACTGTTACTAAAGCTTCTACAGAGAAGCCTAAGACCTCTCCCTCTCTTACCAGAAGCTAAATGTAACAAATAAGAACCCTGGTCTTTGGTCAGAAAACCACTCCCTTGGCTGGAGGAGAGTTACTCAACTTCTCTGAGCCTTGGTTTCCTTACTTGCTAAATAGAATAATAATGTATATCATAGGTTGCCATGGATATTAAATGAAACCCTCTGCGGTGGCTCATGCCTGTAAGCCCAACGTTTGAGAGGCTGAGGTGGGAGAATTGCTTGAACTCAGGAGTTCAAGACCAGCCTGGCAACATAGAGAGATCACACCTCTAATAAAAATGAAAAATTAATCAGGCGTGGTGATGTGTGTCTGTGGTTCCAGCTATTCAGGAGGCTGAAGCAGGAGGATTGCTTGAGCCCAGGAGGTCAAGGCTGCAGTGAGCCACTGCACTCCAGCCTGGGTGACAGAGTGACACTCTGTCTCAAAATGAAACCAAAAAACAAAACCAAGTGAAGCCCTCAAAAATATTAAACAAGATAAGGTACATAAAGTGATAAGCTTGGGACTTGTGATTTAGTAAGCGCTCAAGAAGCTCATATTAATGTTTACTTCTTCCATATTCTTCCTGTTCCCTTACTCCTCTCTGCTTCGTTTCTCTTTTCTTTGTTTTTCTCTCACTGTAGAGCCTGATTGTAATGATCATGATTGTTTGTAAGTATTTATTGAACATCAATCCATTATCATTAAATAATAATTCAGGAGAATCAATATGTATGTGAGGATTTACTAAACAACTCTCAGGAGCCATGGGTTAAGAGATACAGGTCAGAGACTGTGTGTTTGGTCCCCCCGATGGGTGCACGCTCCCACGGTGATGCAATGCAGGGTGTTATTCCATAGTGGGGGGCAACATCGCTTTTGGGTGGCTGAAGGTGGCTGGCCTTGATAAAAAGTAAAGGCCTACAGTAGTCAGAAGGCCTGCTCCCATTTGGAAGCCACAGGTTCCTGGGTAAATTTTTTCTAGAGAGGGGACATGGGAAGAGACTAGTTTTCCTGCTTCTTAGAGTCCCTGAGACACCGGAGAACAGGCTTTGTGAACTCCGAAGTGGCAACTCTCTCAGGGCTGTTGCTAAGAAGAGGGCATACCTGGGAAATGGCTCTGTCCCCCAGAGGCATTTGGATCCATTATAGCTGGACAGGGAGCTGGGGAGGCTGCTTCATGAGCCCCTTCTCTGTTCTTTTCCCTGCTCATGCCTTTGTCCTACCTCATCTGCTCTCTCCCCCTGGCCATACCCTTCACAGGACTACCACTTCTTGCCTCCACGTGTCTCTACTTCAGTCATGCTGAAATCCTTCCAGTTTCTTAAAGTGCTTTATTTATTTATTTATTTATTTATTTATTTAGAGACAAGATCTTGCTCTGTCACCCCGGCTGGAGTGCATGGCGTGATCTCACTACAACCTCCACCTCCTGGGCCCAAGCAATCTTCCCACCTCAGCCTCCTGAGTAGTTGGAATTACAGGTGCGCACCTCCATGCCTGGCTAAGTTTTTGTATTTTTTGTAGAGATGTGGTTTTGCCGTGTTGCCCAGGCTGGTCTCTAACTCCTGAGCCCAAGCGATCTGCCCTCCTTGGCCTCCCAAAATGCTAGGATTACAGGCTTGAGCCACTGTGCCTGGCTGTCTTCTTTATTTATGGAAGGTAGAGCTGCTGTTTCTGCCTTTAATGTTCTTTTTGGCCTATCTTCTATTTGTTCTCAAGACCCACCTCTGTGCAGTCTCCCTTCATCCCCATCTCTTCCACAAGGTGCCCCTGTGGTGTGCATGGTCTTGGTACTGTGGTCTTGTGGCCCTCATCAGTCAGTGTGTAATTGCTAGGACCTCTCACTCTCCTAGAAGTCTGCTGAGAGTAGAGATGGTATTCATTTCTCTCATCTCTGTGTCCCTAACACACAGCACGGTGCCTGATGCGTAGAAAGTGCTTAGTAAGTGTTGGTGGAGCAAATTAGTGAGAATCTCCATCTTCTCTACATCTTCCATCTGAAAGTGAGCTGTGATGGCTTCCCCCAAATAATTAAGTTGTGTTTAAAAAGCACACACTTGGCTGGGTGTGGTGGCTCACGCCTGTAATCCCAGTACTTTGGGAGTCTAAGGCAGGTGGATCACCTGAGGTCAAGAGTTTGAGACCAGCTTGACCAACGTGGTGAAACCCTGTCTCTACTAAAAATACAAAAAATTAGCCAGGCATCGTGGCGAGTACCTGTTATCCCAGCTGCTTCGGTGGCTGGGGCATGAGAATAACTTGAACCCGGGAGGTGGAGGTTGCAGTGAGCCAAGATTGCACCATTCCACTCTAGCCTGGGTGACAAGAATGAGATTCCATCTCAAAAAAAAAAAAAAAAAAAAAGAAAGAAGAAAAAGAAAAAAGAAAAAGCACACACTTTCACATGTCTCCTTGGGTTTTGGAAAGATTCATATCTATTTGGCAATGAAGATTTTGTAAGGAGACTCAGCTCCTTGAAGGAAAGGGGCCATGCATGATTTAAAAGACATTAATGATTTTGATCTGTGGTGATTACCACATCTATCCTCATACTCTGCTTGTGGAGAATACAAGTATCCTTCACTACTTAGGAAAGTGGTACAACTTTTTTAAATGACTAAACATAACCTTATATTACCTTGTATTCTGTCAGATGAAATAATTTTTAAAGGTTATTCTGACCAAGCAAAACAAATAAGATGAATTTGTTTCACTTACTCTCTGTCCTCTAACAGGGGAGGACCAACTCCTGTGTTCCTATTTCTCCATATCCTCTCCAGCACCTGTTGTTTCCTGACTTTTTAATGATCACCATTCTAAGTGGTGTAAGATGGTATCTCATTATGGTTTTGATTTGCATTTCTCTGATGGCCAGTGATGATGAGCATTTTTTCATGTGTCTGTTGGCTGTATAAATGTCTTCTTTTGAGAAGTGTCTG
>NW_012106709.1:1939902-1941717 GCF_000951045.1 Mandrillus leucophaeus
TTTAAAGTAGTTTTTTCCAATTCTGTGAAGAAAGTCATTGGTAGCTTGATGGGGATGGCACTGAATCTATAAACTACCTTGGGCAGTATGGCTATTTTCACGATATTGATTCTTCCAATCCATGAGCATGGAATATCCTTCCATTTGTTTGTGTCCTCTTTTATTTTGTTGAGCAGTGGTTCATAATTCTCCTTGAAGAGGTCCTTCACATCCCTTGTGAGTTAGATTCCTAGGTATTTTAATCTCTTTGAAGCAACTGTGAATGGGAGTTCATTCATGATTTGGCTCTCTGTTTGTCTGTTGCTGGTGTGTAGTAATGCTTGTGATTTTTGCACACCAATTTTGTATCCTGAGACTTTGCTGAAGTTGCTTATCAGCTTAAGGAGGTTTTGGGCTGAGACGATGGGGTTTTCTAAATATATAGTCATATCATCTGCAAACAGGGACAATTTGACTTCCTGTTTTCCTAATTGCATACCCTTTATTTCTTTCTCCTGACTGATTGCCCTGGCCAGAACTTCCAACACTATGTTCAATAGGAGTGGTGAGAGAGGGCGTCCCTGTCTTGTGCCAGTTTTCAAAGGGAATGCCTCCAGTTTTTGACCATTCAGTATGATATTGGCTGTGGGTTTGTCATAAATAACTCCTATTATTTTGAGATACTTCCCATCAGTACCTAATTCATTGAGAGTTTTTAGCATGAAGGGCTGTTGAAGTTTGTCAAAGGCCTTTTCTGCATCTATTAAGATAATCGTGTCATTTTTGTCTTTGATTCTGTTTATATGATGGATTATGTTTATTGATTTGCATATGCTGAACCAGCCTTGCATCCCAGGGATGAAGCCCACTTGATTATGGTGGATAAGCTTTTTGATGTGCTGCTGGATTCGGTTTGCCAGTATTTAACTGAGGATTTTTGCATCGATGTTCTTCAGGGATATTGGTCTAAAATTCTTTTTTTGTTGTGTCTCTGCCAGGCTTTGGTATCAAGATGATGCTGGCATCATAAAATGAATTAGGGAGGATTCCCTCTTTTTCTATTGATTGGAATAGTTTCAGAAGGAATGGTACCAGCTCCTCTTGGTACCTCTGGTAGAATTCGGCTGTGAATCTCTCTGGTCCTGGACTTTTTTTCGTTGGTAGGCTCTTAATTACTGCCTCAATTTCAAAGCCTGTTATTGGTCTATTCAGGGATTCGACTTCTTCCTGGTTTAGTCTCGGGAGAATGTATGTGTCCAGGAATTTATCCATTTCTTCTAGATTTTCTAGTTTATTTGCATAGAGGTGTTTATAGTATTCGGTTTAGTCTTGGGAGGGTGTATGGTCCAGGAATTTATCCATTTCTTCTAGATTTTCTAGTTTATTTGCATAGAGGTATTTATAGTATTCTCTGATGGTAGTTTGTATTTCTCTGGGGTGGGTGGTGATATCCCCTTTATCATTTTTTATTGCATCTATTTGATTCTTCTCTCTTTTCTTCTTTATTAGTCTTGCTATCAATTTTGTTGATCTTTTCAAAAACCAGCTCCTGGATTCATTGATTTTTTGGAGGGTTTTTTGTGTCTCTACCTCCTTCAGTTCTGCTCTGATCTTAGTTATTTCTTGCCTTCTGCTAGCTTTTGAATGTGTTTGCCCTTGCTTCTCTAGTTCTTTTAATTGTAATGTTAGGGTGTCAATTTTAGATCGTTCCTGTTTTCTCTTGTGGGCATTTAGTGCTATAAATTTCCCTTTACACACTGCTTTAAATGTGTCCCAGAGATTCTGGTGTGTTGTATCTTTGTTCTCATTGGTTTCAAAGAACATCTTTATTTCTGC
>NW_012106709.1:1943133-1980195 GCF_000951045.1 Mandrillus leucophaeus
CGAGAGATCTGCTGTTAGTCTGATGGGCTTCCCTTTGTGGGTAACCCGACCTTTCTCTCTGGCTGCCCTTAACATTTTTTCCCTCATTTCAACTTCGGTGAATCTGACAATTATGTGTCTTGGAGTTGCTTTTCTCGAGGAGTATCTTTGTGGCATTCTCTGTATTTCCTGAAATTGAATGTTGGCCTGCCTTGCTAGATTGGGGAAGTTTTCCTGGATAATATTCTGAAGAATGTTTTCCAACTTGGTTCCATTATCCCCGTCACTTTCAGGTACACCAATCAGACGTTGATTTGGTCTTTTCACATAGTCCCATATTACTTGGAGGCTTTGTTCATTTCTTTTTCTCTTTTTTCTCTAAACGTCTCTTCTCACTTCATTTCATTCATTTGATCTTCAATCACTGATACCCTTTCTTTTAGTTGATTGAATTGTCTACTGAAGCTTGTGCACGTGCCACGTAGTTCTCGTGCCATGGTTTTCAGTTCCATCAGGTCATTTAAGGCCTTCTCTGTGCTGTTTATTCTAGTTAGCCATTCATCCAATCTTTTTTTAAGGGTTTTAGCTTCTTTGCAATGGGTTTGGACATCCTCCTTTAGCTCGGAGAAGTTTGTTATTACCAATCTCCTGGAGCCTTCTTCTCTCAACTCGTCAAAGTCATTCTCTGTCCAGCTTTGTTCCATTGCTGGTGAGGAGCTGCATTCCTTTGGAGGAGAAGAGGTGCTCTGATTTTTAGAATTTTCATCTTTTCTGCTCTGGTTTCTCCCCATCTTGGTGGTTTTATCTGCCTTTGGTTTTTGATGATGGTGACGTACAGATGGGGTTTTGGTGTGGATGTCTTTCTGTTTGTTAGTTTTCCTTCTAACAGTCAGGACCTTCAGCTGCAGGTCTGTTGGAGTTTGCTGGAGGTCCGCTCTAGACCCTGTTTGCCTGGGTATCACCAGTGGAGGTTGCAGAATCGCAAATATTGCAGAACGGCAAATGTTGCTGCCTGATCATTCCTCTGGAAGCTTCATCTCAGAGGGGTACTCGACCGTATGAGGTGTCAGTTGGCCCCTACTGGGAAGTGCATCCCAGTTAGGCTACTCGGGAGTCGGGGACCCACTTGAGGAGGCAGTCTGTCCGTTCTCAGATTTCAGACTCCATGCTTGGAGAACCACTACTGTCTCCAAAGCTGTCAGACAGGGACATTTAAGTCTACAGAAATTTCTGCTGCCTTTTGTTCAGCTATGTCCTGCCCCCAGAGGTGGAGTCTACAGAAGCAGGCAAGCCTCCCTGAGCTGCGGTGGGCTCCACCCAGTTCGAGTTTCCAGGCCACTTTGTTTACCTACTCAAGCCTCAGCAATGGCAGACACCCCTCCCCCAGTCTCACTGCCACCTTGCAGTTCGATCTCAGACTGCAGTGCTAGCAGTGAACAAGGCTCCATGGGCATGGGACCCTCCGAGCCAGGCACAGGATATAATCTCCTGGTGTGCCATTTGTTAAGACCATTGGAAAAGCACAGTATCAGGGTGGGAGTGACCCGATTTTCCAGGTTGCCATCTGTCATGGCTTCCCTTGTCACAGCTAGGAAAAGGAATTCCCTGACCCCTTGTGCTTCCCAGGTGACCTGATATCTTGCCCTGCTTCGGCTCACGGTCCATATGCTGCACCCACTGTCCTGTACCCACTGTTCGACAAGCCCCAGTGAGATGAACCTGGTACCTCAGTTGGAAATGCAGAAATCTCCCATCTTCTGCGTCGCTCACACTGGGAGCTGTAGACTGGAGGTGTTCCTATTTAGCCATCTTGGAACCTCCTTCCTTATCCATCTTTAGAGCAGAACTGCCATCAAAGAAAACCTGCCCAAACCCAGTAAGCACTGTTAAAATAGTTATTATTATTATTATTTTTTGCTTGGGTTTCTTTAACATTTTGAGTGAATACATAGACCATAGAAACCCTTAAAACCCCATCTCTTTCCCGTTTACTTCTCTCTCATCACAAACTGCTCCTCCAACACTCCTACACATTCTGCAAAGCCTTCTTCTAGTCCTAGCCCCTACATCTCCTGTCTCTACCTCCTTCCCACTTTCTCCTTATTCTATATCTTGCAATCTGCAAAGATTTCAAAGAAGAAATCTTTGGAAATGTTTGAAAAGAAGATTTCCAGTCTGGTGAGGTAAGAAGAGGCTTTCTGAAGAGTGAGAAAGGAGAAGAAATGAAGCCAGCAAAGTCAGGATTCTTCTAGAGGCCAGGAGTTGGGGAAAGGTTGGAAGGGCTCTCGCATTAATGTTTTTGTTCCTGTCACAGTGGACTCAAAAACCAGGCTGATCTTCTAAATAAGTCATGCATGCAAAGAGGTTTAGCAGAGAGCAAGGACCCTTGTACCAGGAAATGGATGGCAACCAAATGAAAGAAGGTTCTGATCAGTGGGTGAAAGGTATTGCCCAGAGACATTCCCTGAGCTGCAGAGAATAGCCGAAGCAGCTTGTACAAGTTCTAGTGGTCTGTAGCACAGAGGAAATGAGCCACTAAAGTGCTAATGAGGCCTGGACATCATTGGAAGAAAGTATAGAGTGAGAAGAAAACAAGAGTCAGGACAGACGCTTAGGGAGCAAGTGGAAAAAAAGAGTCAATGAAAGATTCTGATGAGAAACTGTCAGGGATGTGGACGAGAACCATGAGTGTGTGGTGTTCTGGAAATTAGGAAGCATTTTTTAAGGAGACAGTATCGAATATTTCATAATGGTCAAGTTTGATAAGGAATGCAAAGTATCCATTGGGTTTGGCAATTGAGAAGTTACTGGTGACCTTAACAAAAGCATCTTTAGTGGAATGGTGGGAGCAAAAGGTAGATTGTTCATTGAGAGTGAAAGATGACAAACTCCAGACATGAGGACAAGTCTCCTGAGCAGCCTGTCTGAGGAGTGGCACAGGACAATAGCTAGAGGAGTTTATCCCCTCCCTCCCTTTTCCCTCTCTCCCTCCATCTCTCTGTGTCTCCTTCCTTCTTTCTCTTCCTTTCTTCCTTCTCTCTCCATTCATAATTGGCAAGACATACACTTTTTTTTTTCTTTTAATGAGATGGAGTCTTGCTCTGTTGCCCAGCCTGGAGTGCAGTGGCATGATCTCCACTCACTGCAACCTCCACCTCCCGGGTTCAAGCAATTCTCCTGCCTCAGCCTCCCTAGTAGCTGGGATTACAGGCACATGCCACCACACCTGGCTAATTTCTTGTAGAAACGGAGTTTTGCCATGTTGGCCAGGCAATGTAGTAATTTTTAGTAGAAATGGGGTTTTGCCTGTTGGCCAGGCTGGTCTGAAACCCCTGACCTCAGGTGATTCACCTGCCTTGGCTTCCCAAAGTGTTGGGATTACAGGAGTGAGCCACCGCGCCCGATGACATACACATTTTTTAAAGACTGTTAAGTAGGATCTTGTGATGAAGAGTCTGAAAGTCCAGAATGGAAATGGCACAGATGGAGGCAGTGACCTTGAATGAGAGAAGGAGGAAACGAATGAATATCTGTTCTTCTGAGGATGGAGGGAAGGGACTAAGGAAAAGGTGTACATAGAAAGGTTTTGTGAGAAAGCAGGAGGTGATCAGTCAGCAAGTTGAGGGAGTTTGTCTGTTAGCCTCCAACCTCCAAGTTCTCTGCAAGGGAGCTAGCAAGATCATCTGCTGAGAGCAAAATTAGGAGGCAAGGACAGGCTCCGGGAACATAGAGGTTTGGAATAATGACAGTAGAGAGTGGGAGAGGGGGACAAAATAAATGGCACAGAGGGCTCACATGTGTGGGACCACATGTTTGTGACACCAAGTAAGTTTGAAACTCATAATACGTTTTTCCCCTGCTGCACCTGAATGAGGTGCAGTGATATTCATGTGAGATGTGCTCAGGGATGGCAGGTGCAGGTAGATGAGGTGTTTAGTAAGTATCTGCTTCCCCACTAGGCAGTGCAGGTTGGTGGTACAAAAATATGCAACTGTGACTTTCCAGTGAGAAGAAATATTTCCATTTGATTAAATTAATATCAAGGATATGAAGGTCTTCTAAAATTGTTGATTTCAAGCTGAGTACAGTGACTCATGCCTGTAATCCCAGCACTTTAGGAGACCAAGGCTGGAGGACTGCTTGAGCGCAGGAGTTCAAAACCAACCTGGGCAACACAGTGAGACCCTATCTCTATGAAAAATAAAAATAAAAAAATTAGCTGGGTGTAATGGCATGTGCCTGTAGTCGTAACTACTCAGGTGGGAGGCTCACTTGAGCCCAGGAGTTTGTGGTTACAGCGAACCATGATTGTGCCCCTGCACTCCAATCTGGATGACAGGGTAAGACCCCCATCTCTAAATAAATAAATAAAAATAAAATATATAATTGTTGATTTCAAGTTTGGGAAGGTAAACAGCAAAATATCAGGTGGTGCTACTTGGTTATTGGACCTGGGATTGTGACTGCCCTTATCTTGAGAACACAACAGAAGTAATTAACTTCCTTCCTGCTCTACCCAAGTCAAGGGAGACAAAAGAATTTCCAACATATCCAATCTTGACTTTGCAGACAACCTTCAAAGGAAATAATAGGACAGTAAATTTTGGGAACATGCTCATGAAGTGTCTAGCACATGAGATCATTTATTACAACAATTGCATGAAAGCAGAAATACCTTTTTCTTAGAAAAGAGATCTGAATTCAGATAAGGCAGAGCAAGAGTAAGAGAACAAGAGCCTGAATGAATCAGTTTGTCCTCTTTGCCTGGTAGAGAAAGTAAATCAGTCCTCTTGCAGGTAGGTGTCAAAGCAGGAAAAGGATATGGAGAATATTGGAAATAATGTCCAAGGATATGTGGAGACGGTCATGGATATGCTACTCCTTGAAATTGATGTTTGTGTAAGGTTTCAGAAAGAAACCCACATCTGAGCAAGAGTTTCTCTTGTGGAATTGATTTTGATTTGAACTGGTAGCACAGCTCCCACGTGAGTGTGAGTGAGTGATGTAGTGCAGGCCTGTTAGGAACTGGGCTGCACAGCAGGAGGTGAGCAAGCAAAGCTTCATCTGTATTTACAGCCGTTCACCATCACTTGCATTACTACCTGAGCTCCACCTCCGGTCAGATCAGCAGTGGCATTAGATTCTCACAGGAGCGAAAACCCTATTGTGAACTGCGCATGCAATGCCATCAGATCTTGGTTGGGTGCTCCTTATGAGCAGCTAATGCCTGATGATCTGAGGTGGAGCTGAAGCAGTGATGCTAGCACTGCGGAGTGGCTGCTAATTCAGACTAACATTAACAGAGAGGTTTGACTGAACAGAGACCATAATAAATCAATTGCTTGCAGACTCATATCAAAACCCTATCAGTGGGTGGTAAGTGACAATTAAACTGCATCTGGTGGCAGGCTTTAAGTATGAATCTGACACTTATTTTAGTCTGCATGTGGTCTATTATTTTATTTGCCACTTTCATCTGTGCCTCTTTCCTGCACTGAGCACTTGTCTCAGTCACAGTTTTGGTAAGTCCACAAGCTAGCCAAAATCAGAAAAAAAAACAAATGCCACTGGAGAGCCTCTTCGAAAAGGGGAAAGACCCAATGATGAGAAAGAAGGAGACTCCAAGACTGCAACAAAAAGAAAGCTTAATTTAAAAGAAAATGCTAAGTCCTACTTAAATTACGAGTTCATTGCAACAGGTGATTCACATTCTCCAAGCCCGCTTATATAGTATGTGGTGACCAGATATCCAATGAAGCCATGAAGCCTTCAAAACTGCTTTGCCATGTGTAGACCTGCACCCTGCCTTTGGAGTTTTTCAAAAGAAAAACAATGTGAACACGAAGAATAGAAGCAATTATTGAAGGCCAACACTTCATCAAATGTGTCTGCACTGAGACCATCATTCTCAGTGGCTAACCACATTTCTAAACCTAAGAATCCCATTACTATTGGTGAAGAGTTGATCCTGCCTGCTGCTAAGGAGTTAAGGACATTTGTTGTGAACTTTTAGAAGAGGCTGTGGTTCAAAAGGTGGCACGTATTCCTCTTTTGGCTAGCACCATAACTAGGCAAATTGATGAAATAACAGAGGATATTGAAGCACAATTGTTAGAGAGGATTAATGAGTAACTGTGGTTCACAATCCAGGTTGACAAGTCTACCAATGCTGACAATAAGGCAACAATGCTTGTTTTGTGCGATATATTTTTCAGGAGGATGGGCATGAGAACGTGTTATGTGCACTTTTGTTGCCAACCAACACCACAGCTACAGAACTATTCAAGCCTTTGAATGATCACATATCAGAAAAACTGAATTGTTCATTTTGTGTCAATATGTGCACGGACAGAGTTGCTACCATGACTGGATGGCTTTCGGGTTTCACTGCTTGGATCAAAGAGGTAGCTTCTGAATGTGAGTCTATGGAGTGTGTCATCTAGAGAGAAATGCTGATTAGCCGAAAAATGCCATCTGAACTTAACAACGTTTTGCAGAATGTGATTAAAATTATCAACTACATTAAAGTATATGCCCTTAACTCACATCTGTTTGCTCAGCTCTGTGAGGAGATGGACACAGAACACACATGTCTTCTTTATACACAGAAGTGAGATAGCTTTCTAAAGGTAGATCACTGGCCAGAGTTTTTGAGTTACTAGAGCTGCACCAGGGATTTCTTTTAGAAAAACAGTCACCACTGGCAGCACATTTCAGCGACACAGAATGGGTCACAAAATTTGCTTACTTGTGCAACATATTCAACCTGCTCAACAGACTCAATCTGTCACTTCAGGGGAGAATGACAACTGTGTTCAAGTAGGCAAATAAAGTGACTACCTTCAAAGCCAAAATGGAATTATGTGAGTAACGAGTGAACATTGGAATTTCTGACATGTTTCAAGCATTAGCAAAGATTTTGAAAGAGACCAAGCCAGGGCCTGGCACATAATCACCTATCTTAGCTTTCAAAAGAGTTTAAGCATTACTTCCAACCACAAAAGACCCCCAAACTGGGAAGGAATGGGTCTGTGAACCATTTCTGAATAAGCCAGGTGGGTCAACTGGTTGAGATCACAAATGACAATGACCTTAAAAGTATGTTTGAGATAACTTCAAATCACCATACCTTCTGGATTAAAGTCAAGGCAGAATATCCTGAGATTGCTACAAGTGCATCAAAAAGCTTGCTGCCATTTCCAACATCCTGTCTTTATGAAGCAGGGCTTTCTGCTGTGACAGCAACCAAAATGAGATTATGAAGTAATCTTCAGTAACACTTCAGGTGTCACTGCCTCTCATCACTCCCAGAAAGAACCGTCTAGTTGGAAGAAAACAAGTCAGGGCTCCCACTGACTCTACATTATTGGGAATTGTATAATTACCTAATCATATATTACAATGTAATAATAATAGACATAAAGTGCACAATAAATGCAATGTGCTTGAATCATCCCAAAACCACCCCCCACTCCTGGTCCATGGAAAAATTGTCTTCCACGAAACTGGCTGCAGATACCAAAAAGTTGGGGGCCATTGGTGTAGTGCAAAGGGGAAGGAAATATCTAACATTTGTTGAGCCCCTACTAAGTGCTAACAAATCACTTTTCCCCATTTGATTAACATAACACTGTGCCATAAATATGAGTTCCTACATTTCATAGGGGAAAGAATCTGGGGCTCAGAGTAGTGTAAGAACTTGCCCAAGTTTACGTGCACAGACCATCTTGTGCATCTCAGACATGGACCATGGAGACAGGCAGAGCAGGCCTGGGATCTGGCTCTGCCACTAACCAGCCCTGTGACTTGGGAAACCAGTGAAAAGTAGTATCCAGGATGGTCGGTTTATTCAATCACAGATGCTATTCCAGGCATCGCTGTCCTCAATCAGAGAACGTGTTTTGTAGATGTTGTTAAAGTCCATAATCAATTGCCCTTAAGTAAGAAAGGTTATTCTAGATAATCTGGGTGGGCCTGATTCAATCAGTTGAAAGGATTTCAAAGCAGGTTAAGGCTTCCCTGAGGAAGAAAGTCCATCTGTGGACCAGCTTCCCTGAGTGCCTCAAATTCCAGCCTGCCTTTCTCAATGGCCTGTCCTCTGGATTTTGGACTTCCCCAACCAACCCCACAATGACATAAACCTACACATAAAAATTCTGAATATCCCTTGCTGGTTTGGTTTCTCAGGTGGAACTCTGATACAGTGTCTCCCTCATGTGTGGTGAAGATTAATGGAAGTCATGTTATTACCAGACGGGAAGCATTTGACATGGTGCCAGGAACATTCAAACAGGTTTGAAACATGGTCGTTATTACTGTGAGGACTTGGCAAACACCAGGTTAAGCCTACATCTAGTCGGTTCTCAAGCCTGATGCTTTACCCAGCACAGACTTGGTCAATAGCTATAGTTACCAGTTCTATCACCAATTCAATGGGACCTACCACAAACTCAGTGTGACCTTGAGCGGGCTACAAACTCGATGGGCCCTGGCTTCCTTCCTGTAAAGTGAGGGGATTGTGTACCAAATGATTTTTGTATAAACTTCCAGCTCTGATGTTGTCTGGGTCAGTTTTGACCTAATTGATCAGATTTTTATTAGGCCATGTCTACTTTCTCCAGCCACCAGACAAGATTTGTTCCGTTACTGGTACATTCAGAGCTCCTCCTTCATAAACGGCCCTCTAATTACTGGGTGGTTTATGGCCCAAGAAAATGCAAACTGAGTTTAATATTAACTTGGGCAAAGCATTCATGTCAATTTAGTCAGTAGTTCTAGAGCTCCCACTCTGCCCCAGATGATGGGCCATACAATATATTTAAAAAGCATTAAATCTGGTCCCTGCCCTTAAGGAGCACAGGGAGACCTCCAAAAATCAGATCCTACTGTGAGGGAGTAAGTAATCAAGTCTAAGCACTATAAGAGTTGAGAGTAAGGAGGCAGTGAGATCATTCTGGGCTGAAATAATCAGAAAAGCTTAGCAGAAGAGACAGGAATTTAGATAGGTGAGATGTGTATGTAAGAGGTAAGAAGGAAGTTAAATCTTCCACTTTTCCTGTGCATCACACATCTCAAAATCCAATGGGTATGATTTTGGGAGCTCTTTACATTACTGCTTGCCTTTGCTGACAAAGAATCAAGAAGCAAATACCACAGGATTTCAGACTTTCTCTCCTATTCTCCCTGACATCCTCATTAACCACCATTGCTCTGTGCAAAGATGAGCATGTACAGTAACTTCACTACATCACACACATTTATACACACGTATCTACAGATGCCCTGACAGTCCCATCATTTGTGCATTTGGGGACCCCCGTAGTAGAATAAGTTTCATTAAAGTGGGTGGATCCTAATCCACTTTTCTCTTGTCTACTGCATATATCTTGCCTTCGACAAAGCAGGCCTTCAATAAATATTTAAGGAATAAATAAATGAAAGTATAATCACTCTCCAGACTACAGGAGACACAAAGAGAAAAGTTTCCCTAACTGAAACTTTCAATGGCATTAAAACCCTAATAATGGTGAGTCTTACACTTTGAAGATTCTTTGATTTTTAATGTCAGCCCAATCTAACTCTCTCCTCCCACCTAAAAAAAAATATTGCTTACATCCTACCATCAGGACTTCCTATTCAAAGAGCCATTGATAGAACCACAGCCAAAAACTTGCTGGAGCTGAACAACAACAACAACAAAAAAACAGTGGGTGTAGGCAGAAGAAAAGTTATGCTTGAATGACAAGCAAACACCAGAAGGATTAATTTTACAAGCTCACCTTTGTGATCAGATGAAGGCAGCCTGACTTTTTAAAGACAATATTTATTTTTATCAGTTTAATAAACAGCTCTTAGCAACATTGATAGTCATCCTTCATGGACAAAAACAAAGAAGGCTTATTAACTTTAAATTGTTCACTAATCTTACTTCAGTTTGTTGCCTCTTTCATGATGATATTTTGCTAAATGAGTCTTAAAAAAAAAAAAAAAACTTGGTGATGTGTGTAAACAAGCCAGAAATTCTCAAGACTGTGGTCTAATGAAAGCAAATAAATAGAGTTTACAAAATAATTCAGAACACTGAAAGAGACAGTGTTTGGGATGTAAATATAGATTTCTACAAACAAGCAGCTAATAATCATAAGTCAACATTCATAAGGATCACTCTAAAGACTGGAAGTGGAAAAAATATCCTCTGGATTCAGAAGTCTCCTAGCCAATTGCAAAATAATTCTGTCTGTAGAATTCTAATTTGATGATTATTAACATTTATATTCCAACACATTTCTGAAAACATGTATTGAGCACCAGCTATGCGCAATGGATAGTTCTCAAAACACTGCATCCAATCCATGCAACCAGTCATTACTTATTTACCAAGGATTGTACTATGAGTAGTATGGATAATGTAATGTACACATGCTGTTTTTGCCTGATCAACCTCTATGCATTCCCCCTTCTTCTGTTAACAATGCCTGAATTTTCCTTTGGGCAGCTACTCTACTTTATTCCACACGCTGTGCTCAATATGACTGAACCCACCCTCCTAGCTCCAGGGGTCTTCAGGTCATCATGACCTGCTCAGTCCTATTTTGGCCTCAGTGATTGATTTAGAGATGGGCATAAATACAGATTGAAATAGAGATGGATTTGGTTATATAAACCTTTGACAAGAGAAGCTCTCCTCCTGTATCTTGCAAACTGTGAGGCTGTTTAGTAAGACCCTGATTAGGAAGAGGGTGGAGAGCAAGTCTGACTTTGTGATGGTGCTGCATATCTTCCATTTGCCCCAGGTCTACCCTCTCCTCCTCTCTCTCGGCTGACTACATAAACTCTTCTTCTTTGACTTCCAAATAGGCGTGCTGACAGAAAAATTGGGTTATTTATTTCCCTCTCTGTGGGGTCCCCTGGGGCTGGCTGTGTCTCACTACTGAAGGCTTCAGCTGTGTCAGAGGACTGTCTCCACACAGCTCTTGGTCTTCAGGTTCCAGCAGCCACCCTTGCTTTGCTCCTTCAGGGTTAGCTACGACAGTGTCCCACTATTACTTAATCTGGTCCTTCAATATCCCTTAAATTTCCTAAGCCCTGCCCTCATCTTTGTAAGCAGTCTTCTTTTTAAAACCCAATTGGACAGAGCCATCTATTTCCTCCCAGAACCCCAACAGATACAATGCCAGCATTTGTGTTCTGGATCTAGACATGCCTAAAGATAGTGACACTCTTGGACTCTTTTCAGTTACTCAAGTCAGTGAATGCCCTTTTTCCTTAAGCTGTTTGGTTTTTCTGTTGCTTACAACAGAGTCCTAATAGTCTGCTAGACTGTCGAAATCACATAGACTCATACAAGACACTTTTTTAAAGGGAGAGGGCATTGTTATGGACTGAATTGGGTACTCCCCAAAATTCATATGTGGAAGTCCTAACCCCAAATACACTAGAATACGACTGTGTTAGGAGATAGGATCTTTAAAGGGGTAAGTTAAAATGAGGCCTTATGGTGAGTCCTAATTCAATATAACTGGTGTCCTTACAAGGAGAGTTGATTTGGACACAGACATGTTCAGAGGGAAGACCATGTGAAAACAGGAAGAAGGCGGTTGTCTGTGAGCTGGGACAGAGACATTAGAAGAAATCAATCCTGCTGATCCCTTGATCTGAGACTTCCAGCCTCCAGAACTGTGAAAAAGTGAACTTCTATTGTTTAAGCCACCTGGTCTGTAGTACCTTTTTTTTTGGAGGGAGGGGCGCAGCCCAGGCAGATTCATCCAGGCACCTATGGACTAGAACTGGGGGAGACACTTGTAGAGGCCAGCTGCTGCCTCCAGCTCTCTGAGCCAGCATGGCCTCCTAGTTGTGGCTGATAAGTCTCTCTCTACATTGGGTCCACTTGCGTTGGCTACTCACTGGCCCATCTTCCATATTTCCCAGTCCAAAGTAACCAAAACTAATTGACTTGGTTAACTACTGTGATTACCATTGGGTGAGACCTTTGCACAGGCCCACCTCATGGGTTTCTGGCCAGCAGTGCATAAGCTGCCTTTGGGCACTATGCCCACACCTGGTTCCACCAGTGGCTGCCATGTGTTGGGGACAGTTCCATGATGGTTCTGTGTGTAGAACATGGTGGGGGTGCTCAGCTTCAGTGTGAAAGGGATGACAGACACAGCTGGCATTTGACAAGTCCAACATTGGGTTCCCTGAACGAGTGGCATTGCTAATTACATGAAAACATCAATTCCAACACATCCTGCTCAGATTTGGCCTCAGTTTTTACTGTGCAGCCAATTGCTCATACCAGTCACTCACAAGGCCACTCTCTTGACCTCGAGTTTTACGAGATTCCCCAGAATCCTTACCCTAGCCACTTGGCTGGCTTGAGTTAGTTTGATGTGAGTTGATGTTACTTTGAAACAAAAAAGCCTTGATTAAAATAGTTTCCAAAGGAAACCGCAATTCGGTCCAGGAAAGAGGGATCTGTTTATGAGTAAACATGAGTGTTACAGATTATTTACAGATTATTCCTGACAATGCCATCAACTGTATGACTGTGCAAGTAGTCAACTCTTTATCTAAATGAAAAGGAAGGAATAACGAACAGTGTTTTCCACATCCCAGGAAGGCTGCCAGCGAGTCTGAAGAAGGTATCTCATGAGGTCTTCCACTCCTTTCTCAGGCAGGGATTCTTGTCTTCTAGTTCCTTGATCCCGAAAAGGAAAATTATTTCAAGTTTCCTGAATTGATCAATTGATTAATTGATTCTTTTTACTCTCCATTGACTTTGCTTTCTTTGCTTTCTTTTTTCTTTACTCACCTCCTGACACCTCAGAAGACAGAGGCGTCTCTCGGTACAGGATTTAAGTAGGTGCAGGATTTCAGATTCATGATCTGTGGCACAGATACGACGGTTTAATTCATTTCTGTGTTTGGTCATTTCTCTTTTTGGGGAGCCTGTGGGTAGTACATGGTGTTGGCCTGGGCTGGAACATGAGCTTGTAAGGTATTTAGGCTTTCAGGCCTGCTCTGCTGCCCAGTGACCCATCCAGCAGGATGTTTGCCCTGTGGGATTTCACAAGTGCCACAGAACAGTGACTGCTTCCCCTTTTGGCACAGGATGTTGATTTTTGTTAACCTATCTCTGTTTCACCCTTATATGTTTGGTGGGGGTGCTGTTCAGCAAATATTCACTCTGTCTCCTTTCCTCACCTATATTAGGAGTATCATAATCTCTCCACTGATGCTGGAGCTGGTCATGGAGTTGTTCTGGGCAATGAATGTGAGCAGAGGCTTTGAATGTGTCTGCACCCTTTGCCTTGACATCTCAGTCTTTTGTGTTCCTTCCTGCTCTACCATTAAGAAGAGCTTGCCCCAGGTAGCCACTGTTTCTCCAATGTAGGTCCCAAAATGAGAGACTCATGGGACAGACCTAAGCCTCACCCAAAGCACAGAGCAGGGCTGCTGTAGCTGACCAGTCAACCTGTGGGCAAGAAGTAAATGTTTTGGTACTGCAAACCACTGAGTTCTTTTTTTTTTTTTTTTTTTGAGACAAGGTCTCACTCCGTTTTTTTTTTTTTTTTTTTTGAGACAAGGTCTCACTCCGTTGCCTAGGCTATATTGCAGCGGTGCTATCAGAGCTCACTGCAGCCTTGACCACCTGGGATCAAATAATCCTCCCACCTCAGTCTTCCAAGTAGCTGGGACTACAAGCATGTGCCACCACGCCCAGCTAAACTCAGAAATTGTGTTACACAACATTATCACAACAAAGCTGATTAATTCCGCTGGTGAAGTTTCCCAAGGAAGGGAGGAATAGTTCTATTTGGGATTTAAAAGTGAGGAAATAGGTAGGAAAGAAAGTTGAAGGACTTTTTTGGATAAGGAGGCACTCTATATCCAAAATCAGATTAGAGTATTCCAAACACCACACCCCTGAGAGATGCTAGAAATGTTTCCAAATGACTAGAATCCAATAAAGTATTCTTTATGCAGTGTTTTATATAAAACTTTAATAATTAGTGATACTACTAAAACTCAGGCAATGATATGCAGAAAATGGGATCTGGACCCCTTCCTTACACTATATAAAAAATGAACTCAAGATGGATTAAAAACTTAAAAACTACAAAAAAAAAAACAAAACACAAAACACAAAAAACAAACAAAAAAAAAACACAGAAGAAAATCTAG
Source organism: Mandrillus leucophaeus (assembly GCF_000951045.1). NCBI lineage: Eukaryota > Metazoa > Chordata > Mammalia > Primates > Cercopithecidae > Mandrillus > Mandrillus leucophaeus. The sequence continues at coordinate 1,957,297 of NW_012106709.1, forward strand.
GCAATACCATTCAGGACATAGGCACAGGCAAAGATTTTATGATGAAAATGTCAAAAGCAATTACATCAAAAGCAAAAAAATGGACAAATTGCATCTGATTAAACCAAAGAGCTTCTGCACAGCAAAAGAAACTATCAGAGTGAACAGACAACCTACAGAGTGGGAGAAAATTTTTGCAATCTTTCCATCTGACAAAGATCTAATATCCAGGATCTACAAGAAACTTAAACAAATCTACAAGAAAAAACAACCCCATTAAAAAGTGGGCAAAGGATAAGAACAGTTACTTCCCAAAAGAAGACATACATGTGGCCAAAAAAAAATGTGGAACAGTCACTTCCCAAAAGAAGACATACATGTGGCCAAAAAAAAATGTGGAGAAAAAAGCTCAACGTCTCTGATCATTAAGTGCAGATCAAACCCACAATGAGATACCATCTTATGACAGTCACAATGGAGATTATTAAAAATTCAAGAAACAATAGATGCTGGCATGGTTGCAGAGAAAAAGGAATATTTTTACATTGTTGGTGGGGATGTAAATTATAGTTCAACCATTGTGGATGACAGTGTGGCAATTCCTCAAAGACCTAGAGGCAGAAATACCATTTGACCCAGCAATCCCATTACTGGGTATCTACCCAAAGGAACATAAGTTATTCTTTTATAAAGACATGCATACGTATGTTCATTGTGGCACTATTCACAATAGCAAAGACATGGAATCAACCTAGATGCCCATCAATGATAGTCTGGATGAAGAAAATGTGGTACATATATACCATGGAATACTATGCAGCCATAAAGAGAAACAAGATCATGTCCTTTGCAGGCACATGGATGGAGCTGGAAGCCATTATCCTCAGCAAAGTAACACAGGAACAGAAAATCAAACAATGCATGTTCTCATTTATAAGTGGGAGCTGAATGACGAGAACACATGGACATACGGCAGCGAACAACACACACTGGGGCCTGTTGATGGGCGGTGAGGGGGAGGGAAAGCATCAGGCAGAATAGCTAATGGATGTTGGGCTTAATACCTGGGTGATGGGATGATCTGTGTAGCAAACCACCATGGCACATGTTTACCTATGTAACTAATCTGCACATCCTGCACGTGTACCCCTGAACTTAAAAGTTGAAGGAAAAAAAACCCAGGCAATATTATAGTCCCAGACAAGATTCTATAATAAATAAATACTGGGCCAGTCATGGCGGCTCATGTCTGTAATCCCAGCACTTTGGGAGGCCCAGGCGGGTGGATCACAAGGTGAGGAGTTCAAGACCAACCTGGCCAACATAGTGAAACCCCATCTCTATTAAAAATACAAAAAATTAGCCAGGTGTGGTGGTGCGTGCCTGTATTCCTAGCTACTCGGGAGGTTGAGGCAGAAGAATTACTTGAACCTGGGAGGCAGAGGTTGCAGCGAGCCAAGATTACACCATTGCACTCCAGCTTGGGGGGACAGTGCAAGACTTCATCTCAAAACAAAACAAAACAAAACAAAAACAAAAACAAAAAACAACCACCACCACAAAAAAAAAAAAGCAAGAAATAGCTTGGGGATCAGCTAGAGATATAGAATCCTAATAAATGTTAGAATCTTATGTTCTAGAATAACTTATGTTAGATCATTTTTATGCAGAATACACAAGTATTAAGGGCACATTTTCAACTGTGTTTTTATTATAAATACCTTGAAGATAATTGTTAAAACAGACATCTGAGACAAAAATTAACTTTTATATTTATAGAACAAGATTGAAAAGTTACTTGTTCATTTTTTGAACAGTAAGTTTGCACCTGTTAAGATAAATATAGATAGAATTAAAATCCTAATCATAACAAAGTTATTAGAGTCTGTCAATAATGGATTAACCAATAATAACATTGATATTTATTTCACTCTGATACAAACTATATATTTAATTTCACTTTAAGCAACATATGATGCAACAAAATACCAACATAACAAAATAATTCAGACTTACCCATGGAGTTTGTTTTCACAGGAGCTGATCTACGTTCAATGACTGCAAACCACGTGAGCAAGTTTCACTTGTGTTTCTAAGAGACATGCTTTTAAATAACATTTATTTTTTATTTTTTCCTGGCATTAACTGGGGACAATCTTGCCACATTTTACTATACAAAACTACAAGGAAGGAACACTCAATTTGATGTTCATGTAAAATATAATTACCCACTTTTCTTCCTTTACAACATGTACTCCAGAGACAGGATGCCAAGCCAGAGGCACATAACGCACTGCCTATCATTAATAACAAGTACATGCTTTTGAAATGATTTCACAGTAACGCTTATTCAAAATATCCTTTATTTGCTTTTCCGAATATTTTATGAACATTATAGCCCCTCAATAAGTATTGCCTGTTTCAAAGCAATGATATAAATAGGAATTTATTGAATTAAAAAGTTCACCAGGTACAATTATAAATAAGTATTATAAATTTTAACATGTACAAAGTGTCATCTCTGCCCATGACTCTCAAGGTGGTCATGCTGGCAGGCTCATGGTGCCTGTCAGGATTGCAGAGAGCTGGGAGAAGGGGTTCTCCACCTTGCCCTAAAGAAGTATCACTCATCCTTCGAGGCTCTTCTCAAAGACCACATGCTAAATGAAGTCTTTCTTGTGTTTCCCAAGAAAAGATGATCTCTTCCTTCTTTAAATCCATAGAGCATCTATTTTTTCTCTATAATAAAGCTAATAATAGTAAAAAATCACACTGCTTTGTCATTGAGAACTTCCACTATGCTTCAACCATGCTAAAGTCTACAGTCGGTGTCTCCTTTCTTCTTTGCAGCACTCCTGCAAGGAAGGTATCATTCTTTCCTCTTTATAGATGAAAAAATTGGGCAAGGATTGGAATTCAGGCTGTAACTGCAAAAATAGTAGTCCTAACAACGCTGTTTTCACACTTGATTTGCAGTTGAGTTGTGTGTGACTTTTGTCTCCCTGCTCTGTGGGGTAGTTCTTCCAGCAGGTATTACTGTGACCCTTTCTATCCCATGGGAGTGTTTTGTATACTAAGTAGCCAACAAAAATAAATACCGTATTTCTTTTTTTTTTTCTTTTCTTTTCTTTTTTTTATTTTGAGGCAGTGTTTGGCTCTGTTGCTCAGGCAACAGAGGCAATCATTGCTCATTGTAACCTCAAACTCCTGGACTCAAGTGATCCCCCTTACCTCAGTCTCCCGACTAGCTAGGACTACAGGTGCATGCCACCAGGCTCAGATAATTTTTTAAAATTTTTGTAAAGATGCAGTCTCTCTCTGTTGTCTGGGCTGATCTCCAACTCCTGGCCTTGGCCACCCACAGCGCTGGGAGTACAGGCCTGGCTCTGGTGTCTGGCCAATACTGTGTTCCATATTTTCCAAACAGCAGTCACTTTTTCTACATTTAAGCATCTCTTAAATTGGAACATGTGTTCAATTAATGCCTTGATGTATATGGTAGTCTTATTTTCTTTTCCTAAAAAGCTGTTATTAGCTCTTAGTTATCTCCTAACCAATTTAATCTTAGAATCAAGGAGTAGTTATGGAAATAAACTGGGTAGAACTCACCCTAAACTGCTCAGAGAAAAGATCAAGGTAGATTTCTTTAGGTTTCTTAATGCTATAAGAGTATTAAGTACAGGGGGAATTCAGAGGATAATTCATCTGAAAATAAAAGGGAAGGTGATCAGAGGTGGCTTAGTAAAAATGAAAAGTCAGTGGTTTCAAGGGAACATACAGATGACACCAAGATCTCATGAGGAGAGGACACTTCCAAACACTTGCTTTCCTGTGATTCCAACACCAAGGTAAGCCAGAAACACAGCTGGAGGGTAACTGGAGGGATCCTGAGTCCACCTGACCCTGAACTACACATACTCCATTCCTCGATATCCTGGCAACAGCATTATAGTGAGAAAGATCACATTAAAATGCTGCAAACAGTCTTTGAGGCAAGGACATGGGTAGTCTGTCTTCTAGCTGTAGCTTGAAGAAGTCCTGGGAGAATTTGGTAGTGACGCCATGAAGGGAAATGATTAAGTATAAAATGATTAACAAGCCTATGTTCTTTTATCTTCTCCTTGTCTTGTTTCAGACATCAGCCTCATGGCTTGAGAGGAAATGCAGTAGATTATTATTATTTTTTCCATTAGCTTAGCTTGGAAGAAAAGAGAGAACTTTAAGTAGCTGTGTTGGGGAGAGGGGCTTGGGGTTCAGGGAGGTTTCGTGTTTTTATGAATAGAAAAGACTTGAGAATGTTTTTATGCTGAGATGGGAGAGCCAGAAAAGAGAGAGAGAGAGAGAGAGAGAGAGAGAGAGACTGGTAGAAATTAGTTAAAGGGAATAATTGAAGGAGCAAATTCTTAAAAGTAGCAGTATTAAATGGGGGCTCAGGTCACATAGAGAGGTATTAGCCTTGGTCTGAAAGAGAATGCCTTTCCACTGAGCTGCAGGAAGGTGTTAAGAGTGGGCATAGATGTGGATGTATTTAGAGTAGGGTAGGTTTGGAATTGAAAATGGGAATAGTTAATGGTTTCTGAGTTTTTAGCAGAGGAAATGAGGTTCACTGCTAAGAATGAGAGGGACATAAATGAAAGGCTTCCAGAGATTGGTGAGAGTTTGCAATGACTGTGCAGTGGACAGTGAGAGAACTGCCCTGTGCTGAGGGCATAATTGAGGTTGGAGACTGTCTTGGTTCATTTATGCTACTATAGAAAAGGACCATAGGCTGGGTCATTTATATATAACAGGATTTTGTTTCTCACAGTGCTGGAGGCTGGGAAGTCTAAGACCAAGGCACCGGCCTTGGTGAAGACTGCTTTCTGCTTCCAAGGTAGTGCCTTATAGCCACATCCTCTGGAAGAGTCAAATGCTGTGTCCTCACATGACAGAAAAGCACAAGAGTAACAGTGCCTCAGGTAGTTTCCTCCAGCCCTTTTATAAGGCACTAATCCATTCATGAGTGATATGGTTTGGCTGTGTCCCCACTCAAATTTCATCTTGAATTGTAATCCTCATAATCCCCACATGTTGTGGGAGGGATCCAGCGGGAAGTGATGGGATTATGGAGGTGGTTTCCCTCATGCTGTTCTTGTGATAATGAGTGAGTCTCACGAGATCTAATGGTTTTATAAGCGTCCAGCATTTCCCCTGCTCACACTCGCTCCATTCTGCCACACTGGGAAGAAGGTGCCTGCTTCTCCTTTGCCTTCTGCCGCAACTGTAAGTTTCCTGAGGCCTCCCCAGCAATGCGGAACCGTGAATCAATTAAACCTCTTTCTTTATAAATTACCCAGTCTTGGGTATTTCTTCAGAGCAGCATGAGGACGAACTAACACAACGAGTGATTTAGTCACTCTGCAAAAGGCCCTACCTCTCAATACCACCACAATGAAGATTAAGTTTCAACATATGAATTTTGTAGAACTTTCAGACCACAGCAAAGACCACTTGTACTTGGCATGGTCTTTATGACATTATGTGTTTCTGCAATTGTGACTATTTGGGGGTAAAGAAAAAGGAGAAGAGACAGATTTCTACCATGGGTGGAGAAAGTAGAAAAGTTTTCTGAGACAGGGACTCACTGGGAAAGCTAGACCAATATTAGCTGCAATCTTTGGGAATGTAGGTCTTCACAGTGTGTCTCATGTTTGGTTTAAAGCACTTCCAAAATATCAGACAGTTATGTCTGAATGGAATCACACAAATGTATCACAAAGTCAAATATAACTTTTTTTTTTTTAGTTTCTAAAATGCGTGGGTTCTTGGTCCTATATATAACTTTCTGTTCTTCAGAGAAGAGCCACATAGAAAGGGCAGGCACTGGTCTTAAAGGGATCACCTTATAGGATCTAAACCAATACATCCCTTACACTTTACTTACAATACAGCATAAAATGCCTCTGCTAATGACTTGAGCATTGTATTTCTTGGATCTATGATCACTTATTATTTTAACCTTTCAAAGCCAATACTTTTAGAGCATTCAACTCAAACTACTTTTATTGGCCTGGAAATGCTTTATTGCAGTTTGGCTGACATTTTCTTTTAATAATGTCATTAGCACTCCTTAAAAATGAATTCTGTTGGGGTATATAGTACTACCTTTGTTTTAAGAAAATGTTATGATTTTGTGTGTACATGAGGTGGGTCCCATAGCTACAAACATTAGCAATATGTTTCTGATTCAACAGAAAGATCTTTCTGATTCTATAGGCACACTTCCATTTCTATTAAGCGTTAAGGATTTGGTTGGTAAAAATTCCTGAATTTAGATTTACTTTTTCAGGATTACATTGAATTCTCAACATCTTTTAAGAGAGAGTCCAACTTCAGAGTCACTAGGCTTAATTAAAATCTCTAGCGCTTAGTCTGTTTATATTCCTTACCTACTTTGTAGATTTAGCTCTGGTAACTGTTGTTATGCTGACACTGGTTTCCAGTGGGTCACTGAAATCAAATTAATGCAGGCATCTGAAAAGTCAGACATCAATTGTGTTCATTTTCATTTTCCTTATTTTAAAAGGTACAAAATAAGGAAAAGTTATTCTGTTTAACCTTGAAGAATCCTGAATGTATGGACATAGACTACAAGCATTTTAGTGGAAAAATAAAAATTATTTGTAGAAAAAATCCTAAAGAACAAAAACCAAAAGCAAAATAAGAACAAAATTCCTTTCTATACCAATTCTTTTCTGAATATGTAAAGACCCAAGGTCCAAACTCCATTTCCTAGGCCTTTGGAAATGCCTTTAGAGTGTACTCAATACTTTACATTCTGTACTACTATCGAGAGCACTCTATACTGTACATTCAATTTCTTTGTCCAAGTGCAGTAGCTCTCAAAGTCTGGTGTCCACCATCAGGCCTAGGAACCTGCTAAAAATGTCAAGTCTTGAGACTCACTCTAGATATCCAAAACCAGAAACTTGATGGGTGGGGCCTGCAATTTGTGTTTTAACAAGTCCTCAGCTGGGTGCGGTGGCTCACTCCTGTAATCCCAGCACTTTGGGAGGCTGAGGCAGGTGGATCACGAGGTCAGGAGTTCAAGACCAGCCTGGCCAAAATGGTGAAACTCTGTCTCTACTAAAATTACAAAAAATTAGCTGGGCATGGTGGCGGTGGAGGGGGTGGGCCCCTGTAATCTCAGCTACTAGGGAGGCTGAGGCAGAGAATTGCTTGAACCTGGGAGATGGAGGTGGCAGTGAGCTGACATTGTGCCACTGCACTCCAGCCTAGGCGACAGAGTGAGACTCCATCTCAGAAAACAAAACAAACAAACAACAACAAAAGAAAACCAAAAACAAGTCCTCCAGGCACTCCGTTGGTTTGCTCTAAAGTTTGGGAACTTCTGGCCTAGAGCATTGTTCTCAAGTATTTGTGTACACCTACACCACAAGCTCCTGGAGGAGCTTGACTTAACATGAGTCTCTTACTCAGTCCCTGAGATTTGGAGGCAGTAAATGCAGGAAGCTGTGTGGGAATCTGCGTGTGTGTGTGTGTGTGTGTGTATATATATATATATATATATAGTCTGTAGAACACAATTTGAGAAATTCTGCCTTGAAGTGGAATTTAAATGTTGACAAAATTAGCATTTCCCCCCACAAAATCCTTCTCCATAACTGAGCAAAAACCTTTGAACTCTGACTTACAAATATCTATAACTTTCACTCAGCCTGCAGAATGCCTGCTTCTGAAGAGGTGTGCAGGCTTCCCTCATCACTGCCGTGGGGACCTGGAGCCTCTGTGTGCTCCAGGTGTAAGGCTTTGCCTGACTCTGCTACAGGTGTGCACCTGTTTCATCACAGGGATGTATGCTCAAGGGATGCGGCATAATCCACACCTCCACAGAATGTACAGCATTGAGTATGCTCGGCCAAGACAAAACACAAGGAAAGATGTCATCTTTATTTGCCCTGAGATGATAGTTGGAGGAAGACTGTTTGAGCAAAGAGGCGTTGATCCCTGCATATCCTGCCAGGGAAATACCCTCTTCTAAGCAAGGTGACCTTTCAAGCAAGTTTTGAGAATTACTGATTTAGAATGTAAGGTATGCATAAATATATCTGACTGTGATTTGGGATCAGACACACACTGCATTTCTTCTTTCCATTGAACCTTTTCTAGATCAGAGATGAAAAAAGAGATTTTTTTAAATGTAGAAAGGTGAAGTTTGTGATGGCAAAAAAGCGTATTAATTGTGATTTTATTAAATATGTCATGTGTTTTCTTCAAGGTATTGGGACCAAATTAATGCATTCATAACATTACTTTGTTTTCATTGTATTTGTTTTTATTGTCATCTGACATTTAAGGCAATAAATACTGTATTTCTACTTACGTTAATAATAAAAAAAACCTTTAAATAATTTTATTCCAGTAAAATGTGTGAATTAATTTAAAGGAAAAATGTTAAGTAAATATTAGTGCAGATGGCAACATTCTGAAGATGCCACATGAATAATCAAAGTGTGGGAAACGCACGTTATTTTCATGAGTTCAGCATAATCCATTTTAACACTTTTCCAATGTTGAGCTTTATATTTGTTTTCTGTTATAAACAGTGCTTCAAAAAAACCTCTTGTAGCTAAATATTTTTCATATCCGTAATGGTTCTCTTAGGAGAATTCACAGATGTGGAACTGTTGAATGGAAGGGCAATAATTATATTATTTTAAAGTTTAAAATTGGTGTCCATTAATCATTTTCCTAAGTTTTTATGAAGACATTTAGGAAGTCAGTAAAGCAGCATTTATGACCTATGGGAATACTTTCTTCCTTGTTACTCAAAGCGTTGCTTAAGGCAGTGGCCTTCAAGTGTGTTCTGGGACCAAATGGCAATTTCTCCCCAACCAGCCAAGGCGTGTGGTGGGGAAAAGGCTTGGTGGAAGATCTGGTTTGTAGTTAATGTTAAGTAACCTTTCCACTTAATTAGCTTTGTGATATCGTGCAAGACACAACTTCTCTAAGCTGTAATTTTCTCATCCATAAAATTATACTAAAAATAATACTGGTTATCTCACCAAGTTATGAAGATTAAATAGAGTGATATACGTGAAAATAGCTTGTAAATGAAGCATGATGTAAAATGTTATCAGTATTATAAAAGCCCAATATATGTTCTCCTCTTGAGAGATTCTTAAAGCCTAATTCTCTGACTTCACAGGTACGTCGTCTCACGCAATTCAGATAATTTTTTAGTACCATATGGGGTTAGTGTCTAGAAAAAAATGAAGGATATGAAAGAATGAAGAACGAAGTTCCAGTGAGACGCTATTTCTTTACAGATTGCTCCTCCCTGTCCCCCACACAACACTAGAAACTGGTATAGCGCTGTAGTCAATACTGTGTGTGTGTGTGCATGTGTGTGTATGTTTTAAACAAGGTCTCATTCTGCCGTCCAGGCTGGAGTGCAGTGGTGCAATCTCAACTCATTGCAGCTTAGACCTCTTGGGCTCAAGCGATCCTCCCCTGTCAGCCTCCTGAGTAGTTAGAACTACAGGCATGCACCACTACGCCCGGCTAATTTTTGTATTTTTTGTAGAGATGGGATCTCACTATATTGCCCAGCTGGTCTCAAACTCCTGGGCTCAAGTGATCCTCCCACCTCAGCCTCCCAAAGTGCTGGGATTACAGGCATGAGCCACCTCACCCCGCCAACACTAACTCTGGACTTTTGTTTGAGCTTTGCTGCTTATCATCAAATCTCAATGAAAATATTAGTTACTCAGAAGTCACCTTACTTGTTAATCTAGAATTGGTCTGGTGGCTTAGGATTTCTGAGTCTAGGCTAGGACCAGAGCTAGCCACTCCTGGCATCTACGTTGCTAGGGAAACTAATGATCTTCACTGAGACTCTGTTCTCTTCCCATAATGTACATTACCCAAATGGTCTCTTGTCATGTGTGGATTCAGGTAAAAATTGTCTGATGAGCTGCATACCAGAAAACTGTGATGTGGACAAACTCCAGAGAGTAGAGCAAGATCTGAGTGCAGCGTGGTCAGAATGGCAGAGGCTGACACTGAGAGCACCTGGACTCTAGAATCAGCTCTGTCACTTCACCACGTGGGGCCTCAGTTTCTTATCTGTAAAAAAAAAAAAAAAAAAAGGAGTTAGATGAGAATCTGGTCATGAGCTGGTCTTCTAGGTCTCTCCTCACAGTTAAGATCCCATAATTCTGCAGGTCAGTTTATAACCTGCAAGGGGATTCTCCCCTGAGGGCCCTCACAAGGTTTTGAATGGTAGAGCAAGTGGAAATGGGGGAATGTCCTTCCCAACCTCCCGCCGTGGGCAGGAGAGGAAGTGCTGTCCAGGAGGGCCTTAGCTGGACCATCTGGGGGAATGAGGATTCCACTCTGTGACATCACAATATCCAGCCCAGGTTTGACCTTGACAACCGGGAAGGAGAAATAACAGGAGGTGCAGTTACTGATATAGCCAAGGTGGGACGCTGCTGGAGGGAGCTAGAAGGGATCAGCCAGCCATGCCTCCAGTTCAGGTACGTGGCATTGCTAAGCTCGGAACAGGACTTGCCAATGTCTAAAGGAAAAAGAGGAGAGATCTCAAGGCAAGTGTGTCTCCAAGCTTAGGAAGAACAGTATAAGCACAGATAGCATGTGCCCCAGCTGTGTTATGGTAATGTAAGGTTCCATACGAGCAGAAGCAGAGCTGGGTGCATTCTGCCAACAGCCAGTCTGCTTGTCATGAAGCTGGACGGTGAGGACATTTCTGAGGCTGTAGTCCACTTGTGCTGCTGGTGATATATTTCTATATAGAGGTTTTTGTCTTTCAATAGCTTCTCCCTGGAATGACAGGGAAGAGTAAACAAAAATAAGTTCACTGAAGGAAGTATTTTAATAGAAGCCAGTACAAAAACAAACAAAAGTAATAAAAGGTGAAAAGTTATATTATGGGTTAGCAAGCAAGACTGACTCTAAGGTCGAGTTTTGAAAGTTCAAACCTTGAAAGGCAAAAGGCCACCCCTATAAACAGTAAAAGAGAAGGGGCTTTTGGCTGAGAAGTAAGTAAAACAGTTCTGCTGGAACCATATACGGGACCCCCCACCCAGCTCCCAGCAACTCCCGCCAGTGAAATCATTGCTGGGGATGCGGACAGTTCTGTTTTCTTTACCTTGCCTTGGGGTTTTGGCTTCTACAATACTTGTTTCTTCCTGCAGTCTTGGGGCCCCGAGAGGCTCTCAGTGACAGCAAAGAACTGTTCTGTTTACCAGTGGGGCGGAGCACGGGGCCAGCGCCAGGCCCTGACTCATCCCCATGTGGACTCCCTTGGGTCTTAGCACACTGCAACCCCGGAGTTGGAGCACAGGACAGCTCAGGCAGGCACGCTGAGCTCTGCCTGCAAGGTCAGAGTTGATGGCGATGCTCCCTCAGTGGGAGCCGGAGTCCCTGTTCTGACAGGTAGGTCAGTCACCCACAGGGGACCCAAACAGCCATCGACAAGAGGAGGAAGAGATGGAATCTCTATCCACAGGACACAATTCTAACTCTCCTTGACCTCCAACACATCACGAATAAATATGTCATAGCAGTAAGGCCAATACTCTCACATTCTATGAAAGTAGTAATCGTCCCCACAGCATGTAAAACTGAGAGATCCAGATAAAAACAAAATACACTTGCACATTAACTTTATAGCACACATTCAACTGCTGTACAGAAGTCACTGTGATTTTCACAATTCGGTTATGATCTAATCATAACCACTCAAACCTTGAACATTAAAATCTCATTGGTCCAGTTTTTAGCCTTCCTTCCTTGATAGCCATTGAAAACTAAGTTTAAGCTGAACCTCAGATAATACCCACAAAACACAGAAAGTCCTAACTCATCTCCATTTGCATTTATTGACTATAACGTTCCCTGACCCTTGTGTTAGTCACATGCTGCTGCAGCCTGTCACATACTGCAGAATTGTAGAGTCGGAAGGAACTGGAAGATCATCCATTCCACAGCTTCGTTTCCAGAAGGAGAAACCAGACACAGAAGTGTCTGGGCTAAGGGGATCAAGCTAGTTAGTGCTGGGGACTCAAGTTTAAGCCCCCTCACTCTCAGCCTGGTGGCCTCTCCAATACACTCCGCCCCACAATGAATGAATGTGTTGGTTCATATTTGAACTAACTCTTTGATTTTCTAAGTTAGAATATGCTAAAAAGAGGAAATCTCATTTATCACTTTGGTGTGGTTATTGGTAAAAGTAGGTATTCTCCTAGCCTCTGCATCTCCATACAAAATAAGCTTTGGTTAATGACAAGTAAAAGCACCAAAGACCCCATTCAAAAGACTGAGATAACAGTGAAAATAAATCCAGGGAAACTGACTAGCTACTGTAAATTGAGGGCTGATTAGAAGTAATCTTTTTTTTTCTTAAAAAAAAATTTATACAATTTACCAGATTTTTACTTTATAATAAATATATAGTCTTCCTGTGGCCTTGTCTTTTCCAGTTTAGGTAGACAATACTTTGTTTATGAACATGTGTGTGTACACCCTTGAATGTACAGATGAGTAAACATTTTATCTGGCAGGTGTGGGGCTGGCTATTACATCCATCCATGGTAACTGACCTACCCTTACTTACCTCATGTATCTTCTATATGAGCCTTCTCTGACTTATCCAATGAATTAATATTCTATTTGGAATTAACATGATAGTATAGGAGGAGCCTCCTTAGACTTGTCCAGGGTTTGGCATACATGATGCTATATATGTCTTGCATCCATAATTAATCTGCAAGTTTGAGCCCGGGCAGTGCCTGGGTGCAGGTACTCAGCGTTTTTCCAATTAAATTCATTGCAAATATAATAGTATCAGTCCAAAGATCCAAATTCTGAAAGAAAAGGAAATGAAATGAAGAATTTTTTAATATAAATAGAGACCTAATTTTTATAGTCATCAGCGCCATCATTAGCCTTAGAGAGGTCTGATAAGTATTTTCTAGGTCATTAGATTGTTTTTTAGCCAACTAAAATGTGAACTTCCTGTAAGGATTTTCCATATGTTTCTGGTTTTATATGCAGATTGCCTTTAATAAAAGATAATTATGAAGCAATTACCAACAAGAAGGAGCATAAGAAATAGCATTCCATCAAGGCATAGGCTTTAAACAGTTGTTGTTATAGCTTTCAGCTTCCATATTAATTTTAAAAGTTGTGTAATATATTGAGTAATTTTACACACACCACGCCATATAACTACAGGAGAAAGCTGATTGTGAAAAACAGACGGATGAAAGAAGTTTTAGTTTCAGAATTCTTCATTGTGGTTTTGAAGTTTCAAATCTCTCCAGTAAAATGAAACACAGGTATGCCAAGTAAACTTTTGAAATGTTTTCTCTTGAATTACCGGAGAAGATGCAGCCTTGACAAGTTTTATTTAAGAGACTTGGAAGGAAAAAAAGCAAAGGAAGCTACCTCTCTGAAGATCCTGAGACAGCAGAGTCTCCTTTTGCTGCCATCCCCTGAGGCGCCTTGGCAAGCGGCCACACTGGATCTCCGACACGCGCAGGACACTGCCTGTCATCCCAGCCCAGCCCTCATGCCCACTCTCCCAAGAATTGTGCAACAGGGCCTTTGTAACCTGAGGCCCGTGAAGTCTGTGGAGGAATGTGACCCAGAGCCAAGGGGCGTTGGTGCCACCAGGGCTGAGAAGGAGCTCTCCTGCTGTTTACCCTGCTATCCCGTGGGAACCTCAGAAGGGGGAAGGTATGCTCTGAAATGCATGGGGAGTCAAGTCCTTGGCACAGCTGTGAAGCAAGCACTCTAGTGAGTGTCTTTTCCCGTCATCTTTGCTGACCTCCGGAGGCATGCTTCATGCTACTCCAGAAAGTAGAACCTGATGTGCTTTAATTTTTATTGTATTTGTATAAATATATGGGGTACAAGTGCAATTTTTAAAAATGCATAGATTGTGTGGTGGTCAAGTTTGGGCTTTTAGGATACCCATCACCTGACCTACCCATCCTCCTTTCAAGCCACACCTCCTCCTCCTCCTCCTCCTCTTAATTGTGTCTCCTACTGAAAGCTACAAGTTGTGGTCCCATTATTCCAATGTCCTGTAAGGGTAAAGGGCATCCTGCTGTCCAGGGAGCAGGGATCCATATTATATGTGATGAGGATGGTAGAGTGCCAGGCACTGGTAGCAGGACAGCCCCAGAAATCTTTGGGATTCATCGATTTACAAAACCAGCTTCCTGCCTCCTCTCCTCACCTCTCCCATAGACATCGTCCTCCAATATGACAAGTACACAATCTGGCCACCATAATACTTGGGGTTGTTCCGTCTCTTCTGCCTGGGGAAAATGTCATGAGCTGAGTCATGAATATTCTCCTTTTAAGTTACCCAAACATCATGATGGCCACACAAATGGAGCTCTAACCAATAGGAAGTGAAAGATTCACTCTCAGTCCTGCCATTTGAGTGGCACCGAGTACTACGGCGTGTAATTCACTATAAATGACAAGTTCCACATTTTTATATTACCAATATTGTTGATCACAAAAGGTGGTCTCAGGAAAACGGACGTTTTAGCCAGTTGAGAAGACAACTTACTTGGCACCTAGAAGACCAGTATTCTCGTCCTTTCAAGTATATTTAGAATGCAAAATCATTATTACTACAAGAGAGGGAAAGCTTTTTTTAAAGTTAGGATATGTTCCTCTGCATGGTAGGAACTGGCGCTATCTCCCTCCCCACATCGACCTTATCTCCTCTCATACTATGTCCTTTCAAGGAGGTTGTTTTCCAGTCTCCTTTCTATGACAAATGAATTCAATGTCAGTTTCAATCCAGTTTGTACTTTTAAAAACTTAATATGCACCTGGGACTGTACTAGGCACTGTGACAACAGTAAAATAAAATGTTTGACATAAGTTGGGCTCTTTAAGAGTTAAGAATTTAGTTAAGGAGACAAGATGTACACCTGCAAAGAGTTCAAAAGCCAAGAGGAAACTACAAAACTATGTGAAAAATGTGCGCACTGTGAACTTCAAAGTGCCCCAGGGGCTCAGAGCGAAGAAGCAGTGTTGTCTGGAGTGTTCAGGTTGCTCATGAGGGCAGGTCAGCACTGAGACTTGGGAGGAATCTTGAAAGGAAGAGAAACAGAGTATGACTGATTGACACAAACTTAGGGAGAAAAACAATTTCCTAGTGAAAATTTTGGCCCTGGCACAACCACTCTTCTCCCACTCACCGGCGCTCATGTCCGCTCTCCCTGCGCTTTGACGACTCGTTCTTGGCGTGCAAAGCAAACAATTCACATTGCTTCATTGGGATATGAAAAAGAGGAGTCATGGAAACACAAGGGCACCAGGAAGGACAAAATGAACTCTAACAGGTGGTTTCCGTGAACAGCCCTGCATGCTGAAACCAGGGCTGTGTCTGACTTTAATTATGCACGTGGGCTTCTAGAGCCTACACCCTGAAGTCAACATGTTCCAAAACTAACTCATTATCTTCCCCAAACCTGCTCCCGCTTTGTGATTCCCACCTCAGCCCATGGGCCTCACCATATTCCCAGTTTCTCTGGCGAGGATCTCAAGTCCCCTCTGATTCCTGAGTCACTCTCTACTGCTGCATTCGGTCACTGAGCATTGAGTTTAGGGGGTTGGATCTCCACATCTTTTCCGAACCCATTGCCTCAGCCAGTTCTTCCTGCTGCCACCCTGGTCTGGGCCCTCATCTCCTCATCTTCCTCTAAGGTCACTCATCTCTCCAGCCCCATTCCTCTGCACTCGTTGGCCACACCTTTCTAAAATAGAAACCAGCACTCCCCAGTTTCAAGTTTTTCCCATTGTTTGTAAAACAAGGACTAAACTCCTTTGCTTGGTTTTCAAGGCCTCTCACCTTCTCTAACTTAACTGGACCAAGCCTCTCCCCTTGGCCACCCATTTACCCATTCCTCCCCACCTCTTATGGACCAGTCGGATCTGTCTGCCTTCAATTTTCCAGCTTGCCCAGTACTTTTCTTGCCTCCATGGTCTTGCTCATGCAATTTCTTCAGCTTTTCTGATAGTTGAACTCCTAATGCGGCCTCCTGTGGGATTCCTGCTTCCCAGGGGCCACTGCTTCCTACCTCCATCATTTGTATGACATTCTCCTGACATTTAAAAAATTTTGACCCTTTGTGCTGAAGAAGTGAGCCAGGTGAGATTGGGAGACCAGGGCGAAGGGAGTAGAAGAATGTTTTGAGACAGGGAAGAGCATGTGTAAAGACCCAGAGGACAGAGAGAATGGTGTGTTCATGGAGCTAAACATGCATAGTAGTTAGTTGAAACTGGGTTTGAGTGGACAGGACAGCATTGGGAAGAAGTGGCACTGGAGGCAGGGGCAAGTCCTAGGGATTGGGCCTGCTAAGAAGCTGGACTTTTAGCTAAAGATCAATGGGCAAGTTTGAAGAGTTATCAGCAGGGCAGTGATGGGATAATATTTGCATTTTAAAGGAATTAGTATATGGGGACCAGAGAAAGACTGGAGAAAGGACTGTCAGTTAGAGAAGGCTGGCAGGAGATAATAAGCTTGGTCAAGGGTAGTGACCAAGTTCACTACCTCTATTCAAGAAACAGAGGAAGACAGTAGACTTCAGAGAGCTTTAGAAAGGAGGTGCGATTAGGCCTGGTTAATTGATCGGCATGGTTTAAATGGAGAGGGTGAGAGAAGGGAGACACCTGGGTTTCTGGCATGGCCTAGAAATGATACTGTCCATGGCACAGCATCACTTCCTGCTGATGCCCTCTAAAGAGACTGGATCTCTCTCTCCCTTCTCAGAGATGAAACTTTTCACAGTGAGAGTGGGGGTAGTCGACAGCTCCTCAGACATTTGCTTCAGAGAAGACACTTCCAGTTGATATGGGGCCTGGATCTCATTCATTTGTTACAGTCTCCAGGGCAACTAGTTATTCAATAAACTTTGGTGAATAAACAACTGTGCCTATAAATACTGTTCCTGGTAGTCTTCCTGCTATGTTTTCTAAAAAATATTGGGCATTTTATCTTTTATTGCCCTTCATAGTGTAAATATAATGGAGCCTGTCTTCCTCTCCAACTCAGATTTCAGTTGAAAGTCTTCATTAGGAGGCAAGTCTTCTGCCAGCTGGGTTATTTGATAGCCGTCATAGTCTTCATGGTGCTCCTTGATGGCTATTTAATATCTGGTAGCTCAGAGTCATCACCAGAAAATCAACTGTGTCTTTTGACAGCATCCCGGGCCAACAGTCCCCTTCCTACATCTTCCTTTCTCTTCAAAGTCATGGCCTGTACAACAAAAGATTAAAATCCCCTTATGTCCTTTATTCCTACCTAGAACCTTAAAGGAGCTAAACATACCGTGTCTTCTGACTGCATCTTTTCTTATGAATCACTTCAAGGCATACTCATATTGTCAGAAAGTAGTTCATCTCCAGAATCATGGGTCACGATCAACTTGCTCTGTCCCTCCCCTGCCACCACTGCCCCCTTCCTCTATTGGTAAGTCCACTTGATAGAACGGTGAGGTCTCCTTCTTTTCCTCCTCCACCTGTAGTCTGTGCTGTTGTGGCATGTTCTTTTTTTTTTTCTTTTTTATTTATTTATTTATTTATTTTTGAGACAGAGTCTTGTTCTGTCACCCAGGCTGGATTGCAGTGGCACGATCTCAGCTCACTGCAACCTCCACCTCCCAGGTTCAAGTGTTTCTTGTGCCTCAGCCTCCCCAGTAGCTGGGATTACAGGTGCCCACCACCATTCCCTGCTAATTTTTGTATTTTTCGTAGAGAGACGTGTTTCACCATTTTGGCCAGGCTGGTCTTGAACTCCTAACCTCAAGTGATCTGCCTGCCTCATCCTCCCAAAGTGCTGAAATTACAGGCGTGAGTCTTTCCTTATTCACATCTTGAGGCTGCTCACGGTCCTCCCTTGTGTCTGGAATCTCGTAGTGATGGCTTTCTCCTGGGCGCATGTTCGTGAGAGCCCCTCACTACCTCTATAAGTTGCAGAAGCAATCAGTGAGCACTTTCTTCACCCTCGTTAGCAGACCGTCAGGTTTGCATATCAGTAATTTCATCATAACTAGGGAACAGTAAAATCATAGTCCAATTAATATAATTCTTTAATTTTAAAGAACTATACAACTAGAAGGAGGTAGTTATCAATATATATTTAAAAATGTGGCCGGGCGCAGTGCCTCAAGCCTATAATCCCAGCGCATTCGGTCACTGAGCATTGAGTTTAGGGGGTTGGACGGTGAAACCCCGTCTCTACTAAAAAAATACAAAAAATTAGGCGGGCACCTGTAGTCCCAGCTATTCCGGAGGCTGAGGTAGCGTAAGCCTGGGAGGCGGAGCTTGCAGTGAGCTGAGATCCGGCCACTGCACTCCAGCCCGGCGACAGAGCGAGTCTCCGTCTCAAAAAAAATAAAAAATTAAAAAAATTAAAAATAAAAAAAGTAAAAAATAAAAATGTGTTTCCCAGAATTTAAGATAATGATATTGCCACAATTGATACATACATATGTTATTATAAATGCTCATTTTAGAAGATGAAAGATACCATCTAAATAGCAGACAAATAATAAGTGCTATTTAGGTCATTATTGGCATTTCCTCCTATCCCTTAACATAATTTCAGTCAGCTTTACATTTAGACGTCATTTCTTGCTTAGTTTTGAGATAACAGAAATAGCAATCATTAAAAGCAACCTATTTTTTTTTCTTAAGCACCTATTGTACTAGTCATGGTTCTTCAGAGAAACAGCACCAATAGGAGAGATGGACATATGTGTGTAATGTATGTATTTCATATGTATACATATATAAAATAAGGAGTTGGCCCATATGGTTATGGAGGCTGACAAGTCCCAGGATCTGCATTCAGCATGCCTGAGACCCAGGAAGAGCCAATGTTTCAGTTTGAGTTTGGAGGTAGAAAGAAAAACCAATGTCCCAGCTCAAAGCAGTGAGGCAGGAGGGTCAGTCTTTTTGTTCCATTCAGGCCTTCAACTGATTGGATGAGGGTGGGGTGGGCAGCAGCAACCTGCTTTACTCAGTCAACTGATTCAAATGATTGAATGATTCAAATGTTCGTCTCACCCAAAACACGCATGCAGACACACCCAGAATCATGTTTGACCAAATATCTGGGCACCCTGCAGCCTAGTCAAGTAGACACATAAAATTAATCATTGTACCTACTATGTCATCAGTTGGCCTAGTAATTACCTCATTTAATTGCCACAAAGACCTCCCATGTGGAAAGTGGCCTTATTCCCATTTACTCCACAGCTGTTTATTTAACAAATGTTTGCACACTTTAGAGATGAAGAACTGAGCCTCAGAGAATTGAAGTAACACTTGTCTAAGGCAGCACAGCCAGTAAATGGCAGGACCAAGATTTCAACACAAGTCTAAGACTCAGCTGGGTACTCTGAACCAGTATGACCACTGCCTCCCAGCACTGGTGCTGTGCTCCCCACAGGCCCTGGGGCTCCCTCCTTAGGATGGAGGAGAGCTGAAGGCATTGGCCACTGGCCAAAACTCAGGGCAGCAGTGGGGCAGGCATGCCTGAACATGTGGGACCTGAGTGCAGCTGGGAGCCTGGAGAAGGCTCCCCTTTCCTTGGCCTTTGAGATGACCCACAGAGCATGAAGAGTTGCTAGCATTTGTTGAAAGCTACGTGCTCGTGTTTTGTGTGGATATTATTATTTAATGTTCACAACATTTCTGTGTTCTTCCCACCACCCCACCCTGTTTGGGAGGGAGACAGTGACAGCTTCCCCATGAGGCAGCCATGGGCAAGGACTAGGAGGCATCCTTTTAAACTCTTGTCCTCAGAGCCACCAAGAGTACCCTAGGTTGCCTTAAATGGCCCCATAGACCAGTCCAATCCTGTTCCATCGCTCCTCAAAATCTGTCCATAAAAACTGCTTAAAATGTGCATGAATCAATGGCTCCGCAGGTGTGTGCTGCCTGCTGATTCACCCACGAGCAGGCCTGGGCTTTCCCTTCTTTTTATTTGTTCCTCATCGCCTGATACATTGCTGTTCCTCATTTTCCATTTCCACTAGAGCTTGGCAAAAACATTGTTCAGTTCTAAACATAACTATGAGCCCCTAAATAAATCTTGTATAAAAGGAGCTCCTTTGTCCTCAACTTCCCGCAGCACTCTCTGCTCTACGGAGTCCCCTTCATCGTGACAACATAAGCAGTCCTCATGGCATTGCCCAGTTAGCTTCGCCCATAGCAAAACTCTCATTTTGCAGAGGAGGAATCAGAGACTCAGGAGGGCATGGGCCTTCCCCAAGTTCACACAGTTAGAAGCCAAGCCATCCGTGTCCCAGTCCAGTGCTTCTGGTGTATCCCACAGACATCAGTTCTTACGGGATGGGATGGGGTCAGCCCCCTGGACTGACCCAGTGCAGGCAGGTCAAAGAACAAGACATCCTGGTGGTGGCCTTGCGGGAAGGCACGCAGGCTGGCCCAGGGCCACACGGGAGGTCGGCACCTGTTTTGCATATTTGCCTCCATGTACAGCCATGTGGGTACAACACAAACAAAGGTACTGGAAGAGGAACTGGAGTAGGGAAGTACTTTTTATATTAACAGAAGCAGATTCCCTCTGGTGTGCATGCTTTGCTGGAAGGCCCGGGAAAGAGCTGAGATTCCTAATTGACTAGAATATGACTCACTTAGGACTCCCATTCCCAGAGGAAGTGGCTTTGGCTCGTATTATGTGTTTACAGAAAATCATCTCATCCATGTAAGCCCACAGCATTGGATCCACCCAGCGGATTCTTCTCTATGATACCTTGATGGGTCTCCAGACACGCATTTGGCTTCCATGGGAAGATGTTTCCTGATCAGACCCTTTGGTCAGCTCCTGAGCTCTGAAGCAGACCACAGGAGCAGAGGGTGAACTGTCTTGTTTCAGCCGAGGACTCTGAGAATCCTCTACCAGCCAAACACTTCCACAAGGAAACACAATCGGTGGTAACAACTCTCAGAGGAAAGGAAAAAAAAAAACTGCTTCTTGCTTTTTTTTTTTTTTTTTTTTTTTTGTGGTAGCATGAAGGGTAAATAAACTTTAGGTGCCTTGAGAGCAATTGAATCATAGTTGAGAAGGCAGCACACCCTAGAGGTGGATAGAGAATTTGGATGGTGTCCAGAGATGTGGGAGCTCGTTCTGGATACCAAGGTCTCATTGGTAAAATCACCGCACCGCTTGACCTGGGATGCTCAGAATTGGGAGACCCATGTTCCTACCCTCGCTCTGTTAATAACTGTCTGATGTGTACATGAAACCCCTCTGAGCCTCAGTTTCTTGATTTATAAAGTGGGAATAATAACACTTGCCATGCCTGCCTGTCCCAGGTGTGTGGGTCAAATGACCCTATGTGAACACACTTTGTTAACAAGGGAGTATTCTATTTGTGTGTGTGTGTGTGTGTGATGTAGGTGGGAATGTCTTTTGCTGGAAGTGAGATGGGAATGCTGAAGAGTGGTGGAGAATGGTAAAAGGTCTTACTGGGACACACAGAGGGTGCTGGGTAAGGTTGCAGACCCCTAGCACTGGAGACCCTGGATCTGCAGCTCCAGCATTCACCCCACCAGCAGATGGACAATGCGGTCCAGTGTTGGCTGGGGTGGTGGATAGAGTTAGGCGTATTGACAAGGCAGCAGTTACAATGGTGATCCCAGAGATTTCACTGAACAGGAAAGGGGCTGAAGAAAGGGACCCAGCAGATAGGTTTGGGGAGCTCGGAGGTATCAGCGAGATGTAAGCATCACGTGCATAAGGGAGTTGTTGGCAAGGTGGCAGTGGTGGGCAGAGAGGCGAGGCTGGAGTTTCAGATTTGAGAGGTGGAGGGCATCCAAGATCTGACAAGGGAGGGGTTGCTGGCTGGGAGGGCCACGGTGGTGCTGAAGGGCCCCAGGCCAAATGACAAGGTTGGCATAGAAAGAGTAGAAGCTGAGTGCCAGGGTCACCTCAAAGAATATGGTGGAGTTGTCACACCTAGGGAGATGGGAAATCTGTGAGTGGTGAGGACATCAGAGGTGGGGGCAGGTGTCTGGAGGGGCTGGGAGGAGAAGGCTGATACTGTTTTAGGGTTATGGAGACCCAGAAAACAGATCTACCTGGATGCATGCTCAGATTTGAAATTGGATATGATTTACATACAGATTGGTCATTTTACATGTAGATAATCAAAAGTTGTTGGGACATCTTATCCTCAATGATACAAAATATGCATTAAAAAACTGTAATAAATAACTCCTTTTAGCTATTGACATTTTTCATAAAATAGGCCCAAGGGCATGGTTAGTACCAATGAAAGAGAGCCACGCATTGCTGAATTTTCAGGAGTTTTGCAAGCCAGGTGTTATGTTGATAGCTTGAAATAGGCCTGGAAGCGAAATCAGCAAACATTACAAACCAGGGCTTCCCTCCACTAATGCCCCCCCATCCCTGGAAATCTAGTTTATCAAATATTTCCCAGCACCACTGCCTAGGCCTAAATAAAATCTCCAAATCTGCGCAATTTTACAATCCTGTTGTGGATTGAATGTGTTGTGCCTCTAAAAGAGACATGTCCTAATCTCTGGTACGTGTGGATGTGGTCTTATTTCAAAGCAGGGTCTTTGAAGATATAATTAAGATCTAAGTTAAGATGAGGCCTTACTGGAGTAGGGTGGGCCCTTAATCCGATGTGATTGGAGTCCTCCTTAGAAAAGAAGAAGAGATACAGATAGATACAAACAGAGTGGGGAAAACCACGGGAAGACGCAGACCCAGGGCAGAACAGCATGTGACATTGGAGGCACACCACGGTGACACACACCAACGATTGCTGGCGGCACAAGAGGCCAAGAGAAAGACATGGAACCGACTCC